>NW_012114500.1:924745-950093 GCF_000951035.1 Colobus angolensis palliatus | reverse complement strand
GAAAGAAAGAAAGAAAGAAAGAAAGAAAGAAAGAAAGAAAGAAAGAAAGAAAGAAAGAAAGAAAGAAGAAAGAAAAAGAAAGAAAGAAAGAAAGAAAGAAAGAAAGAAAGAAAGAAGGAAAGAAAAAGACAGACTGAAGAGGACACAAATCAATGGAAAGATATCCCATGTTCATGAATTGGATGAATCAATATTGTTAACATGTTCATACTACCCAAAGCAATCTACAGACTTAATGCAATCCCTATCAAATACCAATGACATTCTTCACAGAATTAGAAAATATTATCCTAAAATTTTTATGGAACCACAAAAGACCCAGAACAGCCAAAGCAGTCTTAACCAAAAACAAAACAGATCACATTACCTGACTTCAAATTATACTACAAAGCTATAGTAACAAAAACAGTTTGGTACTGGCATGAAGACAGACACATAGACCAATGAATCAGAATAGAGAATCCAGAAATAAATTTATGCATTTCCAGCATCAGAAACATACATTGGGTAAAGGACAGTCTTTTTTTTTTTTTTAAGATGGAGTTTCACTCTTGTTGCCCAGGGTGGAGTGCAAGGATGCAATCTTGGCTCACTGCAACCTCTGCCTCCTGGGTTCAAGTGATTCTCCTACCTCAGCTTCCCAAGTAGCTGGGATTACAGGTATGTGCCACCATGTCCAGCTAATTTTTGTATTTTTAGTAGAGACAGGGTTTCACCATGTTGGCCAGGATGGTCTCAATCTCTTGACCTTGTGATCCGCTTGCCTCAGCCTCCCAAAGTGCTGGCATTACAGGCCTGAGCCACCAAGACTGGCCAAAGGCAGTCTCTTACATGGTGCTGAGGAAACTGGATATCCATATGCAGAAGGATAAAACTAAACCTCATCTCTTGCTGCGTGTAACAATCACATCAAAATGGATTAAATTATTAAATCTAAGACCTCAAAGTATGAAACTACTAGAAGAAAACATTGGTAAAACACTCTAGGACCTTGGTCTGAGCAAAGAATTTTTTTAGTAAGATCTCAAAAGCAGAGTAATTCAAACACCACTAGAGCTGGGAATGGGTCTCAGTTTATAGTCAGCAAAAAAAAACATAGACCTGAGTCCTACTGTTGCAAGGTGATAAATTCTCAACTCAGATGAAAAAGAAATGGATTCACCACTTCAGCCTCTGGAAAGGAACCCAGCCTTCCACAATTTTTATTTTAGCTTTCTGATCTACTGAACTGTAAAATAATGAATTGGTGTTATTTTAAGTTACCAAGTTCCTGGCAATTTTTTATGCCAGCAATAGAAAATTGATACAGTATCTCTGCTCCTTTCTCTGTGTTTACAATGCTCTTCCCTCTTCTACATTAAATCCTACATTCTCTGTGAAGCAATTCAGACTTCACTGATCTCTTCCTGTGTTTTACCTTATAGGCACAAATACTTAGGGCAGCTAGTTATCTGTTCACACCTCTGTTCTATCTCCATAATGACATTGTAAGACCCGTAAGGACAAGGATGTAAAAATGGCCAAAAATCCTTTCCCTCCCTGAATCCGCTCTTGCAATGTGACTTTGAAGATATTCTTACCAAAAGGTGGAGTATATTTTTGTATCCCTCAAATCTGGGTCGGCCTTGTGACTTGCTTTGGCCAATTCACATTAGCAAATGTAGCAGAAGGAGAAACTTGACTATGAGACCACCATCATGTAAGTAAGCCTGGGCTAGCACAGCTGTTCAAGTGCTAATCCAGTCAACAGCCAGTGAAATGCCAGGCAGGTATGTGGACCATGGACCACCAGCTGAGTGCAGAATCATGGGTGGGAGACCAGTGGAAGAACCACCCATATGACCCCATTCAAATTGCTAACCCATGCAACCATGAGCTAATCAATGATTGTTATTTTAAGTCCATGTTTTGGGATAGTTTGTTAAGCAGCAAAAGCCAATTTATATATAACAGTGCTCTGCACTCAGCTGTTGGTGAACATTTTTGATGACGATGATGATAATGATAATAATGACAATAATGACAATGACAATAACAATGATAAAAATAATAAAGAAAGTTGTACTCACTCCTAGTAAAACAAAGTCATTTTTGTTCTTATAAATTGAGGGGTTTCAAAACTTTTGTTCAAGTAAATTGGAAAATGCAGAGACTGAAGATTTTAGGTTTATATACACTAGACTCAATTATAGGTCTTCAGCAAATCCAAAATATCTCTGCACTAAGCTTTTATATTGGTAACTTGTAGTGTATCAATCTATCTCTCATGTGTCAAAACATTGGGAAGAGCCAGATTGTCACCGTGCTCTACCATTTCTGAACGTACAAATAAGTAGGCTTTGACTAAGATCTGCTTGGGACTTTATCACACCAGAAAAACTTAGCCAGGAACAATTTTCATCAAAGGTAACATTCACATGGAAGCCAGCCGTAGCTTGTTTCTCATTTAAGCAGCGTTCTCTGAAATCTGTGCAACTCCATCACAGTTATTAAAAGTGTTATACTTATAAAAGTTTTAAGTTAATCAGGTAGCACAGCAGTCCTCAATATTTAACCTGAGAAAATCTAAGCAAAATGGACTTCTTTCAGCCTATATTCCATGAAAGGTTTGGGGATGAGGTAGGAAGAAAAGGGATATTAACAGGGATAAGTAGAAAGGGGAAAACAGCACTAAGAATATGGTATATTTATATTCCCATGCCCAAGGAGGGACATCCCTAGTCACCTAGGCTTGCTTTCCTATTGCGTGGCATCGGTAAGGTTTTTGCCAAGTGTACTTCTGGCTAATCATTTGAAGTGTTATAGCCCCTGGGCAGGAAAGATTTTGTCACCTCCAAGTGAAGAAGAAATATTTTACAATCATAGAAATTAGACTTGAAAGACATCTCAGAATTAATCTGGTGAAACTTCCCACATAATATAGACATCTTTTCCAGAGTTAATCCTCCACATCCTACTTAAATTTCCTAAACATTGAGGAAGTCACAATCTCCTGAGACAGCCCGTATTATTTTCAGCATCTATAAAGTTATTTCTCAAATTAAGCTGAAATCTGTCTCCTACCCACTGAGTTAAAAATTGCTTTTATTATTATTATTATTTTAAGACACTGGATCTTACTCTGTCACTCAGGCTGGAGTGCAATGAGGTGATCATAGCTCACAGCAACCTCGAACTCGTGGGCTCAAGCAATAGCTAGGAATACAGGGTATGCCACTACTCTCAGCTAATTTTTGTATTTTTTTTTTTTTTTTTTGTAAAGATGGGGTCTCACTATGTTGCTCAGGCTGGTCTTGAACTCCTGGCCTCAAATGATCCTTCTACCTTGACCTCCCAAAGTGCTGGGATTACAGGCATGAACCATTGTGCCTGGCCAAATTTTGCTTTTTGAACCTCACACCACACCTTTCCTCCCTCTTCTCTAGTTTGATGTGTTCACAAGCCCGGGCTTTTGAGTCAGCTGGACTTGAGCTTGACTATCATCTTTCCCTTGCCAGTGACATTGGGCAAATCTAGCTTCAAAAAAAACAAGATTTTTGACTATAAAACTGAAATCATAGTATCTCTCTTATAGGGTTGTTGCACAGTTTCATGAGGTAATGTACATAAAGTGCACAGCCCAGTGTCTGACACATAGTATGTTATCAACAAATGGAAGCCAGCATTATTATTCCACTTGCCAGTCTTTCAAATATTGGAAAATAACTTCATTTTTCCATTTAGTCTTGTCTTCTCCAAGCTCATCATCTCCTTTTTCAATTACACTTTAAATATGACCAAAATTATTCTTTCCCAGATCTGGAGACTACACTTGTGTATAGCTTAAGTGTGCACTTAGGGTCTATTTTAAATGATAACTGGGTAAAGCTCCCTGATACAACTGGCAGTTTACCTATGGCCAAAAACTGAGAGGAATTTCCTCTGATAAAACTGGATAGAAAAGCAGATCCATGGCTCATCTGAGTCCCTCCACCATAAGTCAGCCTGTCACTCCAGACTGCATCCTGGTTCAAAATCACAGGGTCTGTCTTTTGAGAGGAAAATGACATTTCCTCACTTGTCTGGTCTCCACGAAGAGGAATTTTTGCTTCACACCCCTGGCTTCTTGTCCCATGGTTTTTTCATTTTTGTTTTTGATTGTTTGTTTTTGTTTTTGAGACAGAGTCTCACTCTGCTTCCCAGGCTGGAGTGCAGTGGCGGGATTTCAGCTCACTGCAACCTCCACCACCAGGGTTCAAGCGATTCACCTGCCTCAGCCTTCTGAGTAGCTGGGATTACAGGCATGCACCACCACACTCTGGTAATTTTTTGTATTTTTAGTAAAGATGGGACTTCACCATGTTGGCCAGGTTGGTTTTGAACTCCTGACCTCAACAGATCCACCCACCTTGGCCCCCCAAGGTGCTAGGATTACAGGCGTGAGCCACTGTGCCCAGCCTTGCCCCATGTTTTAATTTACCCCTTGGAGGTCAAGTGAGTTACCTGGTAAATAGGCAGTAGCCATTAGTCCAAGTCTTTCAACAGGGTGGAACTAATTTAACAAGATTTTGAAGGCAAGAGATGTGGTCTCTCCCTCCTCCCCTCTCCACTTGCGCTAGTGACAGCTAGTCAACCTAAAACTGTTAGGCTACTTGTTGCTAGTCATTATGCTACTAATCAAATTCTGAAAGCATCTACCTCCAGACTTCTTTTGTGTTATATTTAAATGTCATCGGTGTTTAAAGCATTTTCAGTTAGGTAGTTTGTTATTTGTAGCTGAACATATTCTAATTTTTATGAGTACTAGTGGCAAATACTATCTGTCCCTAGGCCCCATTTTGTAACATCTTCATTAGCTTACACTGATAGGTGAGTATACACACACACATAAAAATATATATGTCAGTATATACTTTCTGATTATAATTATGTACAATTAAGTTTACATAGGGAAGAGTAAAAAGAGTAGGTGAATACAGCAAAATGTCAAGGGTGATTATCTTTGGGAAGTGGAACTTTGGATGGTATCTTTTTATGTTTCTCTACTTTACAACTTTTCTGGGAAAACGGACATTAATCTTCAGGTAGAAAAAATAATGTCGCTTTAAAAATAAAACTTTCACAAGGGCAAATTTTTGTAGTAATTGCAGATTCAACCATGCCAATATTTCATAGAACTTTCATTTAGCTAAAAGCAGAGTATCTGCTACAGCATTACTATACGAAGGATGCTACATACTTTTCTACTCCCTGAAAATAGAAAAATGATAAAGGAGCCTAATTTATACCAGGAAAAATTAAAAATTAAAGCACCTTCTATCTAATAAAAATAGCAAGGAGCCATCCCAGATGATCTCTAGTACTTTTTTCAGGCCGATCAGGCTTTGAAGTGACAAGGAATTGTAAAGACATTCCCATCGTTATTTCTCCCAGCATTCTGGCAAATCACCATCGCTGACAGCACCAACAGCATGTGACTCATATGCCTGGCTGATAATCCCACACGGTATCACTCTGGAATATCCTTTGGTAAGATATAAGGTGGGAGCTAGGATTTATTCTTGGGTCTAATTCACTAAGAGAAAAATAAACATTCAAGGGAAAGGACCAAACCTTTTCTTTTAAAATTACTGTCTTCAACTATAAATGTATATTAAATATATGGTATATTTCAGAGAACTGGTTACAAAAAGATAGAAGACAGTATTTGCTCTTAAAAGTCAAAGGAATGGAAAAATAAAAACAAAACAAAAAACCTTTTCCTATCTGTTTTTGAAGACAAGACATGCACATTGAGAAAGAGATAATAGGAGAAAGAGATAATGTGGTCAGAACAAAGTGGTACAGGCAGTTTTTTGGAGGCAGAGCTTATGGTTGTGGTGGGAGCTCTAATGAGGAGACAGAAACTAAATGAGTCTTCCTGGAAAACAGGATGGAGGCTGGATAAGCGACGAAAAGTTAGGACATCCCAGGAATGTCTTTGGATACCCCAAGGCTCAGACACAGAACATGGGCCACGTTTCAAAGGTAGTGTACACATCAACCAGCCAAGGATGCAAGTACGTACGGGAGAGATAGATTTGGGAAGTTAGGGAATGGCCACATCATGGAGAGAATTTTACTCTTGACTTTAAAATTCTTATTTTATCCTACAGCCCAGTATTTACAACCTCATGGAGTCAAAGATTTGAATCCCAGCCCCTCCACTTAATCATTCTGTGACCATAGGAATGCTAGTTTCTCTTCTTTCTTTACTTTTCTCCTTTCTTCTTTATCTATTTTTTTAGTTTAGCTTCACTTTTTTTAACTTGTCATTATGAAAAATTTCAAAGATACAACACAAAAGTAGAAAAAGCTATGCAATGCATCCCCATGTACCCATCACTCTCCTTCCACAATCATCAATATCCAACTTCTTGTTTTATATAAATCCATCCTACTCCCCCCTCACCATCCTCCTCAACTATTGCATTAGGCAGGATATGATTAAGTATCTGGGCAAACTCATTGTGTGGCACCTGTTTAAGGAGTCCCTGAAGATGGGAGGGGCTAGGAAAGGCTGCCTCGAGAGGGTCTATGTGCAAGCAGTATTGAAAGCAGTATTGCCTTTAGATAATGTGGGAACCCAGCCTGGGTCTCAGGCCTTAAAAACTCTGCATCTGCCCTTTCTGGCTACCTTTCCCAAAGGGAAAGAAGTCCCAATGAAATGTGCCCACTCAGAGCCCGTGCCTCCCTCAACAGGAGCTGGTACTTGGAACCCAGGAATTCCATGCCCAAATGGCTCGAGGCCACTCCCAGGGCATGCTCTGGCCCCTGTTTGTGCACCATGAGCTCCCAGGAGTGGGCAAGGTGGCTAGATGAGGGAAGGATGTAGGCAGAACTTGGAATTGTGGGCTGAGTCATACACCTATGCATGAGGACCCTTGAGATGTTAAAAGGGAGGGGGGAAGAAAGGGTCCCTCCTCCTTGTTCCTGCAGACTGAGAGCACCATCTGGAGCTCCACTCTTGGCCCAGCAACCACAAACTTTAAGGACAGGACTCAAAAGTAGGGGATATCTACAATTTTTCTCAGTGTTCTTGAATTTAATTTACGCCACTGATGTCCTTTGTCAAGTCAGCTCCTAGGACTACTAAAGATCCAGATGAGCACTGTCTGAATGCTGGGAGACAGAATGAAGGTCACACATGAGACAGTGAAGTTGACCAATGTGGTTATTATCAGAAAAACAAGATTGCATTGCCCATTAGTTTAAAGCAAACCGACGTTCCATTGGTAAGCTGATTTTTTCAAGGACTTTCTGCATGTGCGGATTAAAATAAGCCCCTTCCCCCTTCCTCAGCCCCACTCTATCCTCCACCTGGGTCCTCCTGAAAAAAACAACAACAACAACAATACCCCCATTGTAGAAATCTTTCCCCGTAATTCTGAGACACAGGAAAACTTGTCTGATCTTGGAACTCTCCCTGTCCTGTTTAAAACAAAGATCACCTGTGGATGCTTTTGTGAAAAACAATTCTTGTTTATTAACAGACTACAATTTGGAAGAAGGGAAGTGCTAGGGGTAATACCTATTACATCCTAGAATTTAGCCATTTAAAATGCAAGGGGAAGATAGGCAGGTGCTATATGTCTTAACAGGCATATATCTAAAGGGAGAAAAATGTAGAAAAGGCAAAATAGGGCAGCCCACGACAGCAATTAGGATTTTTTTTATTCCTGAGTGGATAATATGTGGTTTCATTTGAACAAAAACACGATCTCTGCTAATTTGTAAAACCAGTAACTCCAACACTCACAGCTAGTGCCCTGGTAAACCATTTTTAGACACATCATTACTACCTTGAAATTAAAAGTGAATCAGTCCTGTGGAGTTAATTACCAGTAAATTAAGCTAAAGTAGGTCTCCCATATGGCATGGAGCCAGTATAAGATGATTCTCAGTGCTAGCCAGAAACATTGCAAGATACCAGGTATACACTTGGAATGCTGACTTCATATGTGTGGCAGATGTTTATAGGAATAGCGGGGGAAGTCATTCACAGCCACTTACAGTGAGAAACAGAGATAAAGGTCTAATTAAAAGAAGACCTTTTTGACAGAGACTTAGAAAAGCATCCCCGCTCCAGCCCTGCCCCAAAAGGAAAATTCTCCACTTTCTGTTGTTGTTGTAACCTATTCCCCAACACCTACAGAAAGGAAGTCTTACCTATTTCTCTTTAATGCTGGTATGTGGGCCTTATTTCATTATATAAAGTAGAAATAATTTTAGAAACTAAAATTAGATAAAGCCAGCAAGAAGAAGTTACTTTCATCACTAGTACTTTGGAATACCATATCCTCTGTTATAATGTTCTCAAGGAGGTGTGCAAGGAAACCAGAGACAGAAGAAAAAAACTCAGAATGGTTGTCTGAACTTTAATATTTGAATCAAGGAAAATGTGAACAGATGAAACCTCACTAAGAGAGAAATGGTGCATGCACAAAAGGGATAGATTAATAAAATGACAGCCGATTGTTGGTGATGAACATATTTGTTTTCCTTAACATGTCCCAACTTCCATAATTATTCAAATGTACAACAAGTGGTCCTAATATCCTGGCTTAAATTACCCAGGCGCGCAACAAAGCAAGCTGGTTTTGTTCCTGAATTGTGCAGTTAACTGAGGCTGTTTGCGCCCAGATTTTATGTGGTGAGTAGTCAGAATGCTGACACATGATTATTAAAATTACTTTCTTCCCATTTTAATTTGATAAGGTGATTTCACACAATTTTGCATTTCAAATATTTCTAAGTAAATTTAGTAAACCAAAGATGAATATGACAAATCTCAAATAATATGTTTTAGAACACTTTCTCATTTGAACTGTTCACTATATATGACTGAGTTTATTATACCTCCTTCAACATACACAATATTAATGTTAAATGTCATGGTAATATATATGAACTACATAAAAAACAGTGTTGCTTTCTAACGTGTGGCTTGTTTAAACCCTAAAAGAGCACAGCTGGCTTTGCTGAGCCAAACCATATTACTGATCCATCCTGATTGTGATTCCATTTGTGAGATAAAGTCCCAACTGGGAGCTTTCTCAAAATTGGGTCAAGACAGGAAGAACTCTAGGTAGCCAGGGGTGTCTGTGTCTCTTTTCAAATAATTGAAGGCCATTTCTTCTGGTGTCTGGAAGAAGTAAAATGTCCTTGTCTAACGGGTATCGCTTTAGTATACCACATGCCCAATAAGTTCTAGCATCTAGGAGCATGCAATAGCAGCTAATATTAGCTATGCAGTCATGGTATTATTAGTGTTTAATTATATCATGTGCATTGAGATATTTTAAATGTTAAAGAGAAAACAGAAGGACTTATTCTTCTTAGCAACCATTATAGTACAGAATGTTCAAAGCTGCAATCACATTCATAAGGCAAATAAATTGGTTACAAAATGAGGGTAGCAACAAGTGTGCATGCTATAGAAAATGTGAAATGGTACCTAAAATAGATAATCCCCTTATTTGTTTTCAAAATTCCAGTGCTGACTCCGACCATCAATTATCAAACTGGAAAATTTTCATTTTAACACTCAACGCCAATTTTCAGTCTTAGGAGTGCAACAAAAGGAGCATAAAATAATTTTTTTTCTCACTGGCTAAGATTCTACCTCATTTGAGAAAGACTTTATTAAAAACCCTTTTAAGAATAAAGGGCTTGAGGTCTTAATGGCAACTCATACTGGTGGGCACACCTAGGGCTTCACTGCTCCAGGTTAATATACAAAAACTAAATGATAAGAGAAGCATCATCAAAGACAGGTTACTTTCTAAAATACTTTCTACATATTGTTTTCCTTCTTCAATGTTATTTCCTTTGGCTCATGCACACTCAAGGCGCTTCATATATAAGACGATGAAAGAGGGAAGGGTTATACATTATGAAGGCTCTTTTTCAAAAACAAACTATGTCGAAATAAATTAACCGGTTATTTTAAAACGCCAGTTAGCAAGTTCTTGAAGTCCCTGGTGTTTTGATTTAGGATTTCTCTAAAACACAGAAACAAAGGGTAAAAATCAGGTGGCCGTCCAAACTGACGTCGGGCGTCCCACTTAGGGAGAGGCCTTGGTTCAGGTGGCCCGCTGGGGTCGAAGGCCACATTTTCCCCAGATCTACTGGGCTTCGCGGCGGGAGTCTTCGTTCTGGCAGGGGATGCCTCAGGAGGGAAGGAGGCGACGGTGACCAGGGACGTTGGAAGCCGGGGATCTCCGCTTCCCTAGGGCCCCGGCTAGGTTACCAGTGCTGGCCCGCGGCGCGGGTGCCCAGTTGCGCCTGGGACACTGCGGGCACGGCTGTGGCGGCAACCGCAGCGGCTGCCGCGTCGCCGACGCCCGGCAGGACTGAGCGCACGGAGCGGCGGAACTCCTCGTTCCTCCACGTGTAGAGCAGCGGGTTGAGCGCTGACAGGGCGCAGCACAGGAGCCAGCTGGCCGCCTGCACTCCCCAGGGCACCGGCAGCGAGAAGCCGCTGGCCAGGCTCACCCACACCAGCGGCTGCGTGGCCAGCAGGAAGACGCAGCAGAGCAGCAGCACCGACAGGCCGCTGAGACGCCGCTGTGCCCGCCGCGGGTGCAGCGCAGGGGGCAGGGGCTGGGCCTGCGCCGGGTGCGCGGCGCCACCGGGGCCCGGCGCGTGCTGGGCGCCCGGAAAGGCGGCGGCCGCGGCGGCGCAGCCGGGCAACTGGTGCAGCAGGTGAAAGTTGAGCACGCTGACCCGCTTGACGCTGACACGCACGCGGCGCACGATGCCCAGGTAGCAGTGCAGCAGCAGCGCCGTCTGCGCCAGCAGAGCCGCGGCGGCCAGCAGCGCCGGGTAGTGGACGCGCGGTGGCGTGGCGCCGGGCCGCGGTGCCCAGGGCGGGAGCAGCAGCACGAGGCCCAGGGCGAGCGCCCAGGACAGCGCGAGCATGCCCGCCGTGTGGCGCCTCTGGTACAGCGCCTGGTAGGTGGCGGGCGCCCGGGTGATGAGCAGGTAGCGGTTCAGGGCCACGAGGCAATGGGAGAGGAGGGACACCGTGAGTCCGAGGCCCAGCAGCCCACCCCGTAGCAAGCGGTAGCTGCCCCCAGCGCCGTCCCAGTCCGCGGGGGGCTCCGCAGAGCCGGCGGGCAGGAGCCCGAGCACCGCCTCTTGCGGCATCCAGAGGGCGCAGACGCTGAGGTCGGCGGCGCAGCCGTTCACGATGAAGGCGTTGCTGGTGGTCTGCAGCTTTCGGAAGGACGACACGAGATAGATGACCATGCCGTTGGCCAGCGTGCCCCCGATGGCCAGGCCCGAATACAGGAGTGACACCGGGATGCGCCGGCCCGCCCACGACTCCTCTTCCTCGCAGAGCAGCAGCAGCGAGCCCCCGGTGGTGGAGGAGGTGGATGTGGAGGAGGAGTTGGTCATTCTGGCCAACTCTTCACACCTCCCTCGCTAGCGTCGGCTTCCGGCAGCTTGGTCCATCCTGACACTTTCCTGCCTGCCAGAAGGGCAAAGACATCCCTTCAGCCCTCTGCCACCGACACAAAAGGCTGAAGCAGAATAATGGGCTGGGGGAGAGGGAGAAAGGGAGCTCGAGGAGGACGGGGGTGGCAGATGACAGGTGCCTGCCTCGGAAATGTCTCCAGAGCCAGGGGAAAGGCCACTTTGCATTGCATTCAGGAGGCATTGGGGAAGCCCTAGGACACAGCAATACCCAAAACAGTCTCCTCTTCTCCCCCAACACACACACACACACAGAGACAGAGAGAGAGAGAGAGTGAGAGAGAGAGAGAGAGAGAGAGAGAGAGAGAAATACTGCCAGCAGAAGGACCTAGTTTGAGGAGACAGCAGAGATATCCCAGCTGGGGAAAATCCCATGGAAAAGAGATGAAGGGTACCTTGCGTTTGGGCTGGTCCTTAGCCGGTGTCTCAGAGGGAGGGATGCCAGAAAATACCTCCTCAGCAACAGCATCAGTGGTCCAGAAATCAACAGGAGAAACTCAACTGGGATCAGTGCCAGGAGCAAGTGCCCACTTCTCCCAAGCAGCATCCACACACATGGTCCTGGATAGGAACTAGCAGCTGCAGGGAGACTTTCAGCTGGTATCAGGGCTGGAGAAAGTAAAGTGGCGGGCTGCAAGCCCAGGCGGGTGGGCAGGCAGGCAGCAGCAGCAAGAATGCTTGGCTGCAAAAGCAGAAGCTGAGCTCAAGAGAAGAGCACCCTGTGCTCAGAGGCAAGAGTGGTGGCTGATGTGGTGAACCCACTCGAAGCTCTCTCCTGCTTAGTTATACATCACCCAGGGAAAAGACAGCCTTTCCACGCTTGGCATGAATTATTCAATAGCTTCTAACTTGTAAAAGGAAGAAAAATATCTTGCTCAGAAAGTCCTGTAGTTAACAAGTTTCTCTGTCTTTTCTCTCTCTCAATCACCTTATTTTTCATCCTGCTTCATTTTTCTTACCTTCCTTTTTTTCTCCCTTCAATATTAGAATAAAATTTAATATACCCTAGAGTATTTCATCTCAGTCTGATGCATTTTGTGGGCAAGATTTTTCTGAGTGATAACTATATTCCCAGTACCCAGGACTGATTTCTTTATTCCCACATTTTTTAAGGAGAATCACTTTACGCACTACTTGAAATTCATTTTTTCTTTGGTAAAGTGGAACACAGATAATAATCCACAGAAAATCTCCATTCCTAAATTTAAATCGTACTTTCAGTGTTTTCTCATCAACAAACTCCTCTCCAGAGTTTGTTTTGTATTTAGTAATGAAATGGTTAGAGGGTAAAAATGAAATGGGCAAAAGATTTAAGGTAGATGTCAGTGGTACATCTAGACAATGGAATATTATTCAATGCTAAAAAAAAATGAGCTGTCCAGCCATGAGAAGATATGAAGGAACCTTAAGCATGTATCATTAAGTGACAAAAGCCAACCAGAAAGGGCTACATACCATATGTTACCAACCATGACATTCTCGAGAAGGCAAAACTATGGAGACAGTTAAAAAGACCAGTGGTTGCCCAAGTTCGGGAGAAAGCAGGAATGAATAGATGATCACGGAAGATTCTTAGGACAGTGGAACTACTCTATATGATACCATAATAGTGGATCTGTGTCCTCATAAATTTGTCCAAAGTGGTAGAACGTGAAACAGCAGTGTAAGCTATGGACTTTGGGGAATGATGTGTCAGTGTACATTCAATTGTAACAGATGAACCACTCTGGTGGGTGATTTTGATAATGGGAGAGGCTATGTATGCGAGGGGCAGGGAGTACATGGGAAATCTCTGTATCTTTCACTCAAATTTGCCATGAATCTAAAATTGCTCTAAAAAATAAAGTCAGTTTTTAAAAATGTGTCTCAGGGGAAAGCAAGAAACCTGAATAATCCACAGTGTGAACAAAGATGACTTTTCACTTCAGAACTTTTTGTCTTAAGTCTGTCTTAGAGATTTGCAGTCTGATATTGGCATCTTCTTTGGTGCAATTGCTCGTTTATCCATTCCATGTGGGCAGTTTTTCAGAAAAGGAATTCTCTCAATTATTCACTGGAAAAGTCATGTATTTGAAAATGTAACTCAATATGGGAATATGGTAACATGGCATAATAGAAAAAAATGTTAGGTGGGGTTGCAGCGCACCCAGATACTAAGCTGAGCATCCGTCAGGTAGCCTTGTGATTGATTATTTTCATCTTGTCAAATAAGAGCCCAGTCAATTACTTCAAAGGCCCTTTCTGTTAAAACTTTCTGTGAATCCCTTTTCATGAATTTAGCATTTCTCCTCTCTAGGTACGACACATGGCGTGTACCTCTTCTATCTAACATGCATTGTAGTTCTGGGTCATGTATCTCTAAGAGCAGTGTTTCAGGAGAAAGGTCAAAACACAGCTTCTCTGCTTTTCTTTTTCTATTTCTATATCAATATGGTTAGTTGATGATTTTAAGAACTCTGATGAGGATTAAGGATAAGCATGACTTGATAGATTTGGTCCAGCTAAGCTGTATCTGAATGAAATTTGTTGGTGCAGGGGCCAGGGGGAAGGTGAAAGAAAAGAACCAGTGACTTGCTATTCAGAGGGTTGAAGGTTTCAATATCAGGTTTACTGATGTAAATGAGCATTTGTCATCATCCTTTTGCCTATTGTCATTTTTCTTTATTGAGGCTGTGAGTGCATTAAGCACAGCAAGCCTGCATTTCTCCTTTCTAGTTATGACACATGGCGTATACCTCTTCTATCTAACATGCATTGTAGTTCTGGGCCATATGTCCAGGAATCTTTTCCACTCTGTCCCTAAGAGCAATGTTTCAGGAGAAAGGAGACTCTCCTAATCATTCATAGTTAAAACTTGTCATTGAAGTAAAGTTTTTTTCTCTCACGTTAACATAGTCCTAAAGGACTCTCTGATAGAATGTGGTAGGAGGGTATTCAAATTCTGGATCCTTGGTCCCAGCTGCCACTTGCTGTGTTGCCTTTGAGATGAGCAGCATTCCTGCTGAGGGACTCCAGTGCCCGGAGGTCACACACACTTCCTCCAAAACCATGCCTCCTTTAGCGCTGGCCTGACAGGGGCCAAATTTGTGTTTGTTTCTGGATTTGGTTTTGTTTTTTTTTTAAGTTAATGAACTTACACAATATAGGGTGGGAATTTTTTCTATCTTATATCCAGCACCAGGTTAGTGCCTGGCACATAGTAGATACTTAATCAACACTTATTGAATTAATAAAGGAATGGCAGTATAAATGATTTCATTTATGTTTTTTTCCATGGTGAAACAGTAATTCACTTTTATAAGCATCTCTTTCCTCCCACCTTCAGCAGGAACTTGCCCCATCAGTCATCTGCTTTCTGCTGTCGCTTGTCAGTCTCTCTGCTCTCCACTGGTTGCTCCCCTTCGGACTTACAAAAATGCTGATTTCACCACAACCTCATAAAACTCCCCTGGAACTTCACCTCCTTCTCGTGGTGCCTACACACAGCTCTCTTCCCCTTCCTGGTGGAAGTGCTCATTTTCTGCTTGGACTTCTGATTTTACCATTGAATACCCACCCACAGGGCCCTTAGCTCTCCAGGCTCCATGGAAACAGCTTTGGCTAAGGTCAACAGAAGCCTCTCAGTAGCAAATCATGACTCCTAAATCCTTGCCCTCTTTACTTTGACTCTGTGAAGAACACCCTCCTCCTCAGTGCCCTTTCCCTCCAGGTTTCCCTTTGCTTCTGTTCCTCCGTCTGCTCCCTTCCAGACTCAGTCTCTGGCTCCCCAGTGTCATGGTTCCTTTAATACAGTGTTCCTGGCTTTTCTTCTTGGTTCTCTTCCTACCTGACTCTCTCCCCCTAATTGATCTCATCTGATTCCATGCCTTCCACTCTCGCCTATAGGTCACCCACAGATTCTTTCCCACCAAGCTTACTTCTTTCCAGAGTGGCAGATGTGTCGGAACTCTCCCTTCGGCTGGCCCCTCTCCCTCCTCTTCCCACTCATTCTCCTGTGGCCACTGATTTGGTTGATAGTCCCCATTGTTACCCTCGAGTTTCTAATAATTCACCATCAAATATGGCGTTTGTTATAGTTTTCTGATACATTGTTTATAACTTAGAGATATTTCTGTCCATTTCTAGCGAGATTTTTATATAAAGTGAATGTTTTTTTAACTGTTGATGTAGTAGGTTACATTTGATATATTTTTAAAAGTTGAATCAGCTTTGTATTCCTCCGATAAACCCTATTTGGTCACAATATATTATCCTTTTAAAGATAGACTGTAGGATTCTATTTGATAATATTTTATTCAGATTTTTGCATCTGGCCAGGCACGGTGGCTCAAGCCTGTAATCCCAGCACTTTGGGAGGCCGAGACAGGCGGATCATGAGGTCAGGAGATCGAGACCATCCTGGCTAACACGGTGAAACCCCATCTTTACTAAAAAATACAAAAAACTAGCCGGGCCACGTGGTGGGTGCCTGTAGTCCCAGCTACTCAGGAGGCTGAGGCAGGAGAATGGTGTAAACCCGGGAGGCGGAGCTTGCAGTGAGCTGAGATCCGGCCACTGCACTCCACCCTGGGCGACAGAGCAAGACTCTGTCTCAAAAAAAAAAAAAAGATTTTTGCATCATAAGTAAAGCCCACTTGGTTTATTTTTCTTGTGCCATCTAGTTCTTTCTTAGTGTCAAGGTTATGATAAAATTTCCCTCAAGAGTTATTTCACCACTACTATATCCACATTCCAGCCCACAGAGATGGAGAAGGATGAAGGGAGGGCAGCGAGCTTCCTTTTTAAGATTTCAGGAGAATCATAAACATCATAATTTTCAATGTCATCGAGTACATACTGTATGTGCCAAGCCATGCTTTGAGTATTTTTTATCTGTTGTTACATTTATTCCTCATGTCAGGGTAACAAGGTATCCAGCCACCCCCCCCACCCCCCACCTAAGTTTACAGGACAGAGCAGGTGTTCAAAAGGAAGTTTGTCTGCCAATGCCTAAATACTTTAAAATTGTAAATCCAGCTCTCAAACTATCAAATATGTTATATTCTCCTAACTTAACAAATATACTTTCATGACAACTGGAGGGTCAGACTCAAATTTAGAACTCTGGCCAGACACAATAGCTCACACCTGTAATCCCAGTAATTTGTAAGGCAGATGTGGGCAGATTGTTTGAGACCAGAAGTTTGAGGCCAGCCTGGGCAACAGAACCAGACCCTCATCTCTACAAAAAATAAAACTTAGCCATTATGGTGGTATACACTTTTAGTTCCAGCTACTTGGGAGGATTGCTTGAACCCAGGTATTCAAGCATGCAGTGAGCTATGATTGCACTACTGCACTCCAGACTGGGCTACATAACGTGACCCTGTGTCTTAAAAAAAAAAAAAAAAAAAATTAGAATTCTCATCACACTCATGGGTTGTTCTGTGCTACCTGAATGTGACTTCTTTGGAGAGTGTGCCACTAGTCTGCAATTCACCCCTACCTCTCACCACCGTCTGCTCTGTCATCACATGCCAGAGAGGCCTCATGTCTAATGTAGGACACTCTAACCTGCCCATCTGAGTTCCACCCACACCACTGTCCCACAGCCACCCCTTGACAATATCTCAGACCAACGGTACCTGGAAGGTATAGTCAGCCATCAAGACAAAGCCAGAAAAGTCCATGCAGACCTTGGAAGCCGGCTCATGGCTACTGGGCAGGGAATTCTAGGCCCTGGTACTGGATATAGTCTAGAAGGGGAACGAGCTGTAGGCAAACTTGTCCCTCTGGATCTATTTAATAGATGAGAAAACTGAGTCACAACAAGGTTAAATAACATGCCCAAGATTACACAGCTCAGAAGTGGGAGAACTGGGATTCAAATGCATGTTATTTGGCCCCATGTACATCCACCATACAATATTGCCTCCCTTGGTAAAGTTTAATTTCCTGAACATGACTTAGCTGCTATAGATTAAGCTGCTGTAACAAACTGATTCAAAACTACAGTGGTTCAAAAAAAATAAATAACAGTTTATTTCTCTCCCATGGGGAGAACTGAGCAGTCCATGTAGAAAGCAGATCTACTACACCAGTAACAGACAAACAGAGAGACAAATCATGAGTGAACTCCCATTCACAATTGCTTCAAAGAGAATAAAATACCTAGGAATCCAACTTACAAGGGATGTGAAGGACCTCTTCAAGGAGAACTACAAACCACTGCTCAATGAAATAAAGGAGGATACAGACAAATGGAAGAACATTCCATGCTCATGGATAAGAAGAATCAATATCATGAAAATGGCCATACTGCCCAAGGTAATTTGTAGATTCAGTGCCATCCCCGTCAAGCTACCAATGATTTTCTTCACAGAATTGGAAAAAACTACTTTAAAGCTCATGTGGAACCAAAAAAGAGCATGCATTGCCAAGACAATCCTAAGTCAAAAGAGCAAAGCTGGAGGCATCACGCTACCTGACTTCAAGCTATACTACAAGGCTACAGTAACCAAAACAGCATGATACTGGTACCAAAACAGAGATATAGACCAATGGAACAGAACAGAGCCCTCAGAAATAATACCACACATCTACAACCATCTGATCTTTGAAAAACCTGACAAAAACAAGAAATGTGGTAAGGATTCCCTATTTAATAAATGGTGCTGGGAAAACTGGCTAGCCATATGTAGAAAGCTGAAACTGGATCCCTTCCTTACACCTTATACAAAAATTAATTCAAGATGGTTAAAGACTTAAATGTTAGACCAAGAACCATAAAAACCCTAGAAGAAAACCTAGGCAATACCATTCAGGACACAGGCATGGGCAAGGACTTCATGTCTAAAACACCAAAAGCAATGGCAACAAAAGCCAAAATTGACAAATGGGATCTAATTAAACTAAAGAGCTTCTACACAGCAAAAGAAACTACCATCAGAGTGAACAGGCAACCTACAGAATGGGAGAAAATTTTTGCAATCTACTCATCTGACAAAGGGCTAATATCCAGAATCTACAAAGAAGTCAAACAAATCTACAAGATAAAAACAACCCCATCAACAAGTGGGTGAAGAATATGAACAGACATTTCTCAAAAGAAGACATTTATGCAGCCAACAGACACATGAAAAAGTGCTCATCATCACTGGCCATCAGAGAAATGCAAATCAAAACCACAATGAGATATCATCTCACACCAGTTAGAATGGCAATCATTAAAAAGTCAGGAAACAACAGGTGCTGGGGAGGATGTGAAGAAATAGGAACACTTTTACACTGTTGGTGGGACTGTAAACTAGTTCAACCATTGTGGAAGATAGTGTGGTGATTCCTCAAGGATCTAGAACTAGAAATACCATTTGACCCAGCCATCCCATTGCTGGGTATATACCCAAAGGATTATAAATCATGCTGCTATAAAGACACATGCACACGTATGTTTATTGTGGCACTATTCACAATAGCAAAGACTTGGAATCAACCCAAATGTCCATCAGTGATAGACTGGACTAAGAAAATGTGGCACATACACACCATGGAATAATATGCAGCCATAAAAAAGGATGAGTTCATGTCCTTTGTAGGGACATGTATGAAGCTGGAAACCATCATTCTCAGCAAACTATTGCAAGGACAAAAACCAAACACCACATGTTCTCACTCATAGGTGGGAATTGAATAATGAGAACACTTGGACACAGGAAGGGGAACAGCACACACTGGGGCCTGTTGTGGGGTGGGGGAGGGGAGAGGGATAGCATTAGGAGATATACCTAATGTAAATGACTAGTTAATGGGTGCAGCACACCAACATGGCACATGTATACATATGTAACAAACCTGCATGTTGTGCACATATACCCTAGAACTTAAAGTATAATAAAAATAAATTAATTAATTAATTTTTAAAAAGGAAAGCAGATCTACCCTACAAGATAATCTAGAAACCCAGACGTCTCCTCTGTTGCCACTCCATCATCCCCTACGTTACTAGTCTTCAAAGTGTGGTCCCTGATCAGCAGCAGCATCACTTGGGAATTTGTTAGAAATGGTTCTGATCCCCTGAATCAGAAATTCTGGAGATGGTATCCAGAGATCGATGTTTTAAAAAGCCCTCCAGGTGACTTTGATGCACACTGATGTTTTGCCTGTCTACACGGCTGAAGTTATTTCACCACTACTACACCCACATTCCAGCCCACAGGAATGGAGAAAGGCGAAGGGAGGGCAACCAGCTTCCTTTTTAAGAATGTGACCTGAAAATTTCAAACATCACTTCTGCACACATCTCCACAGTCAAAACTTTCGTCTCATGGCTGCTCCTTACTGCAAAAGAAACTAGGTATGGATTGTCCAGCCAAAAGATCACATGCCCTGCTAAAACTCCAGAGAGCAGGGAAAATGAGACTGGATACTGGGGCAGAGAGATACAATTTGCAGGCTTATGGCACAAAAGCCAAGTCTGTTTTATCATTTGTTTTAAGCACAGTGCCTAGAGCCTACCAGCTTTGCAAGACCCTTTCAAAATGACTGCTATTTGGAAAAAAATTACTGGCTCTGAAATACAAAAGGAAAACTTTTTAAAAAATTAATATGTTATTAATCACCTGCAATTAAAGTCATCATTATGTATAAATTACTTATGTGGAATTGGGGTGTATTTTAATATGTTTAATATATTGTATAATGGGGTCTCCAAAAGTATCCAGGTCTGCAGAAGCTTTGAAACAGCCCTGCATACCTTCCCACATGACCTGTCTCCCCCATCCCTCCCTCCTGGCGCTTTGCTGCAGCCACTTGCAATCCCTGAGTGTGTCCCAGTCTCTCCTCTTTCCCATCCAGGCATCTTTGTTGACAGCATGCTCATCCCATGGCTGCCTCTCTGCCCCTACACGTGTGCTCCCACTTTTGCCCAGCTAGTCCTACTCATCTTCCATGCCTGAGCTTAGACTTCACCTACAAAGGGAGTCTTTCTTGACCCCAGTGCTATGGTTTGAACGTTTGTCCTCTCCAAAACTCATGTTGAAGCTTAATCCCCAATGCAGCTATATTGAGAGGTGGGGCCTTTAAGAGGGGATTGGGTTATGAAGGCTCTGCCCTCGTGAATGAATTAGTCCATTCATGGATTCATGGATTAATGGGTTAATAGATGAATGAATTATCATGTGAGGGGGATCGGTGGCTTTATAAGAAGAGGAAGAGAGACCTACACTAACATACTCAACCCCTTCACCATGTGATGGTCTGCACTATCTCAGGACTCTGCAGAGAGTCCCCACCAACAAAAGGCCCTTGCGAGATGTAGCCCCTCCTCGACTTTGGACTTAGTCTCCACAACTGTAAGAAATAAATTTCTTTTCTTTATACGTTATCCAGTTTTAGGTATTCTGTTGGGAACAACAGAAAACAGACTAAAGCTGATGACCAGACTGCCTAGCCTGTGTGCCCCCAAAGCCCCTGAGTGTATCACTGCCATGGTCTGACTTCTCTGGCATTGAGTATCCCCTCTTCAAGCGGTAAGCTGGTCAAGGGCAAGGCTCTCTTTTTGATTAGAGTACATGACATGTTGTAAATATTTAATCATGTGCTGACTGAATATTTCCCTTGGGAACCTTTATATGTGAGATCAAGATTTCAACCTCAATTATCTTTCTCAAGAGGTACAACTCACATTAGTAGAGTCATGTCACAGAGCATTGTATTTATTTTTCTAAAATACTTTAAAAGCTTCGTATAACCACATCCTCCTGGTTTATGCTAACAGATTATTTTTAAACAGAGCGTTTGTTGAAAACACATCACAGAACCCCATACCTGATCCTGACAGGATCCAGTGTGGACTTTCCTGGTACTGAATTTCATGATCCACTAAAACATGATATAGCAGCTGTCTCACATACTTTGGGAGACGAAGGGTATGTAGCAGCAGTGAAAAGGGGCTCATTTCCTGTTACCTTCCTCCCCTCTGTGCTGTTAGCGAAGTCACAGAGCAACCTCGGTAAGCACAACACTGAGACTGTCTAAAAATCCCATTTCTAACCCCAGCTTATTTCTTGGTCTCTCAGATATTACACAACTGAGAATTGTGTTGGTACGGGCCTGTTTCAACTCTACGTTTTCCCAAGGAACAACATCTCTATGCTGTTTTATAGCCAGATTTGAGAGTGATTCAGCTGCACATGAGCATTCACCATCACGAGAAACCCTAGTGGTAGAGCTTTTTGAAATTACGAATTTATAGAATCATGAAGCTGCAATAACATAGTGCATTTCATCCTGAAATTCTTTGCCTGATGTATATGAAACCTTGTAATGGTGGTTTTCGGCCTTCTCCTGCCCTACGAGACTGCAGAGGTTCGACAGCCTCACTTCAGCAGCAGCAGCAGCTCACGATGGTAGTGATATCAGGGACTACACCACACAGCAGTGGTTTTCAGATGGGGGTGATTTTTCCCCCAAGCACACATTTGGCAATTTCTAGAGACATTTTGTGTTTTCAAAATTTGGGTGAGGAGTGCTATTGGTGTCTAACAGGTAGAAGCCAAAGATGTTGCTGAGCATCTCACAATGTTCCGCACAGGACAGCACCCTCACAATAAAGAATTATCCAGGTCAAAATGGCAACAGTGCCAAGACTGAGAAACCCTGCCATGGAAGTTAAAGGGTCAGGGTCAAATCCAGGGCCTGCTTGTTATTAGCCACGTGGCCTGGGCAAGCTATTTCGCTTTTACAGACCTCAGTTTTCTCACTTGTAAAATGGTGATAATGTCACCTACCTTGGAGGAGTCTTCAGCTTCCCAAAGTGGCCACCTTACTCTAAGCGTGTTGCACTCTAAGCGTGTTGCACTCTGTGTTGCACGTATTAGTGACAATGGTGATTCCTAACATGGGGCAAGGAGTGGAGGATAAAAAGTGACAAGACTCCTCAACAAGGGCAAATCTGAATTGGACAGGGGGCTTATAAAACACAGATTCAGATAAACCCCATTTTTCCCTTCCAAGAGTCACTGTCTGTCATATGAAGTTCAAAAAGCATTTTAAGGGAGCTGTGACCCTCCCAAATTTGGGTGCAAAATGTGTATTTGTGCATTTTTCTGGAGAAAAGATTGAATAATTTTATTGGTTTCTCAAAGCAGTTTGTAATCTTGAAAAGATTAAGAATGATTGATATTGTATCTGAATACTTATGTCCCTCAAAAATTCATATGTTAACATCCTACCCTCTAAGGTGATGGTATTAGGAGATGGGAACCTTTGAGGTGTGATTAAGTCATGAGGGCAGAGCCCTCATTAGTGGATTAGTGGCTTTATAAAAGAAACTCCAGGGAGCTAGATAGCCCGTTCTTCCATGTGAGGTCATAGCGAGAAGGTACTGTCTATGAACCACAAAACCCTCACCAGACACCAAATCTGCTGATGCCTTAATTTTGAACTTCTCAGCCTCCGAGACTGTGAGAAAAAAAAATCTGTTGCTTATAAGCTACACAATTTATGGTATTTTGCTATAGCACCCCAAACAGACTAAGGCATTATCTGATCTCATTTTATTGGAAAGAAAATTGAAACCCTAAGACAGTGAACTATTTACCCAAAGTCACACACCAAATGATGGAGTTAGGCCTTGTGCCAGGTGATCCCACAACACTAAGACAGATGGCTCTATTGGAGTGGGCTAGGACACACTTTCCCAAACACAATCCCTTGTTCTATCCTATTAATTTATCAATTTCTACATTGATCTTTTCTGAATTAATTAAGCTGTGATCTTCAAATCTTTTCTGCTTAAACAACTCGGGTCTTGTTTAGATAGATCTACAGGCTGGGTTCCAGAATCTGAATTTTAACAAACTTTTTTGTTAAACAAGATTCTTTCCATGCTAGTATTTGAGAATCATTGAAGGGAAGGATATTTAGGCTGCTCTTGTTAGTTTTTGAGTGTTGATTTGTAAAGCTGCCAAGACATTTCTTTTCAGGACTACATTTTCAGTTTTTCCAGGAAAACCAATTTGAGCTAAAATTACTTTGGCTTGGTCTCTGTCCAGAAGTGACTTTTTTTCCAGTAAGAAGTTTAATATAGTTTATTTTTTGAATCTGCTTTAATATATTTGTCTGATTGAGATAGGAACTAGATGAGGAGGGTTTTGTGTTTTCAAGCATTTAGGAATTATTTGATGTAATTTAAGTGAGGACATCAAATTCATATTAAAGAGGGGTGTGTGTGTGTGTGTGTTCTCTCACATATAACACTGATGTGAAAAAAAGATCATATACTTTTAAGCAAATAGCCACAATTATCATCCTGAGTTAGAGTTAAGGAGCATTGACAAAATCACAACATAACTAAGAAATATCTAAGATATTGTTCATGAAATTTTAGAGTCTAAATTATATTAAGAAACAACAAAACCAGGAGCTAACATCCTGTTTCTACATCACTGAGGTCATCATTGATGGTGAAAAAAAAAAAACAAAACTACTTCTATTTCCTGCATCTCAGAAACAGCATATTTGCTCCCGGCTTCAGAGCAAATTGGCACTCTCAATTTCCAGAAATCCCCTCTCTCAGCTATAGTCCTTGAAAATTTTGAAATCCTTCTCTGGATACTGGGCACAACCCTCTGAGCCTCAGTGAAAGCAATGGCCAAATATGTGTTAGAAGCCCCTGCCACGGAATTTCAGAGCTACAGTCATCACCCATTTCTGCTGCTTATCAGACATCTCTTAGATATACAAACAGCATAAACCAAACTAAACTCCCTGTGCTTGCAGCATGTTGGGGTGCGGAGAAGCAGTGATTCTCTGTGTGTTAAACACCCCTCATTTCATCCTAATCACCTCCACACCCCTTATGTGGTGGGAAGTCAGATTGTACGTACACAGACCCAACTCTGAGTAGAAGCCACTCCTAAGGTTTAGGGTTCTTTTTCAGGTGGGAAAATGCAATATTTTGCACCATTCATTTCGCCATTACTCTGTACCATACTATTTGCCAGTGCTGTCCTGGAATATCTCTGTCTTGCTATGCTGCACGTATGGTAGATAGTTGTTTTGTCTGCCCAGCAAACCCCTTCATCGCATTTTTTTTTTTAATTAGAACCCCTATGGGTCAGAAAACTATTATCTTTCACTTGATTTCAAAGGGAGTTCCCTGTTCTCTTGTGAGTTCAGCCATTCAAACTCCCCACCCCACCCCAGCCATAATTTGCAGGTCCGGAGGTGATTATGAGTCACTTCCCAGTGGTGTGGATTCAGGGCTGACAGTCAGGCCAGTGTCCCTGGTGACTGAACCCTAAGTTGCAAAGATGTGGCCACTGTTGGCATCCATGTTTTCATGAGATAGGATGTTTCTGCTAATTTGGTGCTCCTGGTTCCAGTTGTACCTGAGGCCCAGGCACTTACCATTTATTGGGTTCCATACGCTTGTGGCGTACACCAGTTAATGTTGGGTTTCTCTTACAATCGAAAAACACCAGCGAATACGTGATTATGCCATTTCCCCAAGTGGGTTGTGAGCTCCTTGAAGATATGGAGGAAGGCATGGGAAAGACACCTTCTCATCCTTGTCCCATTTATTTGTATTCCCCACAGTTCCTACTATCCCTTGAGCAGGATATTAACTGATAGACAAGTGAGGACTACTTAGCCTATTATTTCTCAACATAAATCTCAATTTTTAAAAGCTATCCTGAAGAATTAAAAATCTTATTTTATTGTCTAAGAGTTCCCCAGGGATGAGGGTGCAGGGAGGAATCCTAAAGAGACAATGTTAAATGGATGGAAAGTTTGACTCCCCCTACCTTTAAATGACATGAAAGTATTTCAGGAAGAAGAAGAAGGAGGAGGAGAAGGAGAAGGAGAA
>NW_012114500.1:872105-924445 GCF_000951035.1 Colobus angolensis palliatus | reverse complement strand
TTTAAAAAAAAATTAAAAATAAGTCTTAGGCCCCATGGCCGAAGTTTTGATTTAATTGGTCTGGAATAGACCCTGGGCACCATTTTTTTTCCCCCAGAAAACTCTCTGGAATTTTTACTGCGACTACGGTGAATTTATAGATGTAAATGGAGAATACTGACATCTCGTGTTTCATTGGAAGTACCATAAATATGTTATCCCTATCCCTTTCTATTTGTACAGATTTCTACAGCTTTATTGAGGAATGATTGATGTATAATAAAACTACATATATTTAATGTGTAAGATTCAATTAGTTTGTAGATGCAAGTACCTGTGATACTATCACCACAATCAAGGTGATCAACATATCCATTATCTCCAAATGTTTCCTTGTGGAGGAAACACACTTTTATTTTGGTAAGAATACTTCATGTGAAAGCTACCTTCTTAAATTTTTAAGTTTACGGCACTGTATTGTTATCTACAGGCACTAGGTTGTACAGCAGATATCTAGAATGTATCTGTCTTATAGCTAGCTGTAACTTTATACCCGGTGAACAACTCTCTATTTCCTCCGTTTCCTGTCTGTGTTCCTCAGAAAACTGTGAACTTCAGCACAACGGTTTTAACTTTGTGTCTGTTGCTCCACAGCAGCCTTTCAATAAACGTTGCTGAATGAGGGACTGAATATCAATCCACAGTCAACTTTCCAATCTGTGTGGGTAAATATGAGTTCTTATATTTTATTCCCTTCCCGCTGTCTCAATTTTTTTCTGAACCAGCAATGTCCCCGACCAGAGGCAGTAGCCCAATAAACCTCCCCGAATCTTTTCCAATACAGCTTGTTCAAAGTTCTGCCCCCGCCCCCGTAGGATGCTGTCCCAAACCAGATTTCAGTCAGAACTCTAGATGTAATCGCCAGAGCTCCACTCAAGAAAATGAATCTATGTAACCATTTCTGAAGAACTCAGATAAAATGTGAAAAGAAATACAAAGTGGAATTTTAAAAAAGGCCTAACCTATGCTTATTATGTTTCAGTTACGTGGGTTAGAGTAATAAAAGGCACACAACCCTAATTAAGGATGTCACTGCTTAGGGAGAGAAAAAAAAATTATACTTTGCCAAACCCAGAGTGAGAAAGGCTTCCTGAAGAAGGTGGAAAGCAAGCTGATGCTGAGAGGATTGACTTCATGTGGCATGTGAAAATATGTAAGAAGGTGACTTAAAAGGTAAGAACACATTTTTAAAAACTTGGTTTTTTAAAAAATAAAACATAAAAGATAATTAAAAGTTTAAAACATTCCTAAGCAAGAGAGATATATGTGCAGAGAAAGTTACAGATGCCCACAGGCCTTCCATTTAGCCCAATCCCAAGAGAGAGCTACCCTGGACTTGTCTTGTGAACCAAAATCCCCAGGCAGAAGAGTCTAAGGACAACGCCTACGAGCAAGACATTTTGTCAGCTCAAAATGATTGCACTTAGATTGACAGCTTGGCATCCGTAGACTTTCAAAAGCTGTTAAGCCTTCGGGGTAACTTTAATTATTCAATTACTGTAGGCCAAACAAGGTACTAAAGTGCTACGAATCTGTAAGTAGCCTACATGCTATCTTCTTATTGCCCTAAGATATATCCATTTCTATAAATGTTGTGTCATTTGAATTTATATTGTTTTAAGTTTATCATTTTAAAAGCCTCTGTTGCCTACCTTTTGCAATCATTATTTTTTTAGCTTTAATTTTTACTGTTCTTTTTTTCTTTGTCTTTAAATTGCAGCATTTTTAAAACTGCATTAACTTACATTTTTATTTCTTTTACTCATAAATAACAGGGAGGTGGCATAGATATTGAGAGCAAAATTTTGAGACTAGTTTATCTCTTACAGCAAATATGAGTTGGTGAGTTTCTCCTACTCGTTTGGCCTGAAAGAGGTTGGAATATTGTAGACATCGGGTAGTAGCAGGTTTACTGTGGCCAGTAGAGTGTTCTATAAGGGAAAGCTGCACCACTTCCAAATTTATCCTTTCGAAAACAAAACAGAAACCAGAGCTCTGGCCCATCTGGACCACTAGAGTCCCAAAAGATAGAGTTCCCGTCTCCTAGATCACAACTCTTCCCTCCACAAACAAGTTTTCTAAAAACACAGGTTTGGGTCAACAGCCTGAGGGAAAACTGCACATTAATTTAAATGGGTTTTAGTTCCCACGAAATTAGTTGGCTGTGATCTAGGGTATACAGAAAAGTATTTAAAAATCAGGCCTGAGACTGTCTTGTGAATGGCTTGCTTGTAAGGTTGTCTTTGACTTGTGCCTGAGAACTTGACTGGTAAATGGTTCCCCTACACTGATATAAAACTTCCTCTGAATGATAAGTGTAGCTCACTGCACCTAGACTGTGTAAACAATATGGTTTATCTGGAATACCTGCTTTCCTTCTGGGCGTCTGGAATTTTGATCGTGCTCTACAAAGGCTGCCCATGTGACCAGCCAGCAGTAGAAACCAAGGATGCTGAGTCTCCAATGAACTTCTTTGGTAGAAAATGCTTCACACGTGTCACACCTCCCTAATGGGGGAATTCAGTGTGTCCTGTGCGACTCCACTGGGAGAGGACTCGTGGGCGCTGGTGCTCGGCTTCCTCCAGATTTAACCCCATGTGCCTTTTCCCTTTGCTGATTTTGCTTTGTATTTTTTTGACTGTAATAAATCTTAGCTTGTGGTTATAACTATACGTTGGGTCCTGTGAGTCCTTCTTAGCAAATTATCAAAACTGGGAATGCTCTTAGGGGCTCCCAATACACAGGGCTTTGCTAATTAGATAAATAATTAGATCCTGACTTAGTAACTGACTTTCATCTCTCCTCCAGACCAGATGAGTGAACTTTTCCTCTTTTGGTTTACCTTAAAAATTAACAATCCTAACTACTTGTCACTTAAACAGAAATCCTTAATTAAGGATAATTTGCCCCAACAGATTTGACTTTAAAATAGATCAAAGCAAAGTCACAGTTTGTCAGCTTAGTAGATTTGCAAGGTTGCACTCAGCAGTCCCACTTCTTGTCATGACAGGGCACCCATCTCAGGGCCAGCATCTCTGATTCAGCCTCCAGAGCAAATGAGAGAAAGAAAACTCCAGGGCTGGTGCTCTATGGGGATGTGATACGAGACTGTTTGAGCCCAGGGATTTTGCCACCAGTGTCTCTGCTAACAGATGTTAGCTGTATAGTTCCTGGAGTGTTGTCATTTGACGTGGTGCCTGGCCATTTAGTCGCTGGTCATTGAAGGCACCAAAATGGTAAAGTAAGCTACCAGCTGGGCCTGAAGCAGCAGGAAAAGTCTAGGATTGGCGGCCATGCTTGTGAAACACATTGGTGTGAAAAGTGGAGAAGGGAGAAAGAGGAAGTGAATATTACACAAAACCTCAAATCAGAAAAAGCTAGGCCTACCTTTCCAATCCTGCTGGTCACACTCGGCAGATGCTACATTACTTTACAACCCCAAGCTGCTTGAAAAGTTAACTGGTGACCTCTTTCCTGAGTTGATAAAACTGCCTGGAACATGCTTGTTGAAGTATGGTATCCAATTTATGTTTTTCCATTTAAAACAAAATGTCTCTCTGCCTGTAAGGAACCTAGATTTTTAAAACATGGCTCCCTCTCCTCCACTGTTTTATTTATTTTTGGGTTTTTCACAAAGACCAGCTCCTTTCTTCTCTAGTCTGTGGGACCCTGTGTCTTCCAAGTTTTATTTAACTTCCCAGTACAAAAAAGCGTATGTTACACTTACATTAGCTCTAGTAAAGCCCAGTTATATGGTAGGTTGGTAGGAGAGTAGTAGGTAGGTGGATAGATGGATTCTCATAGTAATCTGATCTCTGGTTCCAATTTTGTCCTTCCACGTACTCGACATAATTATTTTTGGGGATCTGAATATTAAGAATGGCAGTCTCACTTGGAGATAACCTTTTCTTAAAAATTGAGTAAAGTAAGTGCCAATGAAGAGTCCTGGAATTGACTAAAAGTGCGTGTGTGGCGTAAATGCACCCAGTCTGGAAAGGACAGATCTCCTGTGATGTCTGAGAGGCTGCTTTACTTCAGCTTCAAGCCTCAGTGTCAGTTGCCTCGAAATTCAATGTCCAAAGCCCCTATTTACTCTCCCTATGGTACACCTGCTTGGTTCTATGAAGCCACTTCAGATCCTTTTGGAAGACAGCCATAATACAAATAAACAAAATACCATTGGCTATCCATATCTATAGGTTCCACATCCATAGATTCAACCAATCAGGGATAAAAAATATTCAGGGGAAAAAAAATAATTGCATCTCTACTATACTGAACATGTACAGACATTTTTTCTTGTCATTATTCCTTAAACAATATAATAATGATTTAGATGGCATTACATTGTATTAGATATTATAAGCAATCTAGAGATGATTTAAAGCATACAGGAGGATGTGCATAGGTTATATGCAAATACCACACCGTTATATATAAGGGACATGAACATCCTCTCATTTGGGTATCCACAGAGGTTCTGGGACTAATCCCCCATGGATATGGAGGGATGACTACATATTTGATAGATTACTACCCCCAAATCCGAAGTTTTAATGTAAATATTTGCAGACAGAGTCATTTCTACAGTTATTACCATGCCCCATTCTTCACTTGCAGTTCAACTTCTCAAAAATGTGTGGTCAACTTGGTTCGAACCAAAGGAGACAGCACCAAGTGGTGATGTGATTTACTTTGATTTTAGTGGCGTGCAGGTTAAAACAAGGCATGGAGAGTGAAAAGGTCAGCTAATTTATGTTTGTCCACTTAAAACCTGTTCCGAATACGTTTCACATTAAAACTAGTCTTTTAACGTAAGTTTCTCCTTGTACTTAGCAAAAAAAGTTTAAAATTCTCGAGAAAAGCTATTTTTCTCCTTCTTGATATGATTATCATAACTCAATCCATAGAGAGGGAACTGGGTGGGAATATATTAACATTTCAATTCAGCTCAAAATAACTTAATACAATTATTTCCTACTTTCCATTATATGCCATAGTTGTCAACCCTATGCAACCCATGTGTAAATAAAGGAGTTTTCTGCTGTAAATTATATCCTTCTGTAATTGGAATTGTCCCTAATTAATCTTCTGAGGAGACATACAGTGACCAAATTCTTGCTTTGCTAAGTGTTGCAAAGGGGACTCTGCTTTATGACGGTACTTTTGGATGGAGTACAGACTTCTTCTATGACATGAAGCCCATGGAGTCCTGTTCTGCTTATATACTAACAGCTGGTTTAATTAGACACAACATATTAATGGTTTAACATGTCACTGAAGAAAGCATAAAAGTAAAAACAACTTTCAAAATACATTTGTGTATAGTTGGTAAATTCATGTTCCTGCTATATTTGAATCACATAGTTTTCCCAGGTGTGTTTTGAGATTTATAAATCATTTTACATCTAAGGATAAAAAAAGAAACATGTAAACTCAATAGGTGAGAAATCTGTTGAAACCAGCTAATTGATTTGTTTTTTTACTTTCTTTTTCATAAAAACCCAATCTGTACAAAAAGAGATTTCCTTCTTCCCTGTGAAACAGGTTCATTATTTCATAAGAAATCTCCTTCTTTAAGATGTGGTCCTATGAAAACCTTGGTACCCCAATCGTTTCATGCAATGTTGTGAGGACAGCTATTTGCAGATTCCCAATTCCAAATGTAAAACTACCTTCTCATCCACAACCTTTCCTTTGCATTCTTAAAAAAAGAGAAAGAAATTAAAGAAAAAAAAAAACCAGACACATCATAATGCAAAGAGATCCAGTTTACTATATAAAATATCTCCAATAAATAGTGTAGCTTCTTCCTCCCAAGCTGACTTTTCAGGGCATAGATCCAACAGGTATGAGGTTTGTTCCAACTGATTTATTTCTGTAATTTCTTGTTTAAGAAAAATATCATTCTTTTTCTAAAGAAACTGATGACCAATCATACAATAGTCATCAGTAGTCATAAATGACTAAGCAGGACCCAAAACACTGTTCAGGATCAGTCTTTTATTGACAGAGAAAAAAAGAGAAAGCAAGCAAGAACCTAACATTATATGATTTTTGTGAAATTCAACGTGTAAGATTTCTGTGAGCTCACTGTCATGTATTTCAGGCAATGGCCACAACCTAGAAAGTCAATAAAAGATAAACTAAAATCCAGAATAGAGATCTTGAAACACTCAAGGCACCGACCACACTGAACCAAAAATAAAATTATAAAGAGACTTCAGTACATTGATAACTCAAAAATCCAAATTATAAATGCCAAAGAATAAGTGAATTGCATAAAACTTTTATTATTTATTAGCAGTGTATTCTTCTACACTTTAAAATAGAGCAAAATATCTTTTGGAAGATAAACTATTCATAACAAAATACATGTCAAACAATTTTTATTATCAGAGTAGAATTACTTTGCTATATACTTTCTATATTATATACATCCACTTCTTGGTGTGTCTATGTATGCACATGTGTAAAGTAATTTTAAGACATATACATGTACATACATATGACATATATACACACATAATTATGGAAAATTTACAGTAGTCAACTTTACAATCATTTTAATAGCTTCACACAAATTAGTGTTCACAGAACTAAAACTGTCAACATGATTCCCTCTCCCCTATTTCTCAAATATCATCTGAATTACTTTTTATAACTTGAAAAAAATACTGTCATCTTCCTATACAATTAACCAATTTTTTACAATAACTCATAATAAAATATTTTACTTTTTCAACTTTAGAAAAGATATACAATTCCACTTATTTTAGTTTTTGATTCCTAAATCATACAATTCATTTTTTTATCAGTTGAGTGTAATTTTTGGTACTGCAGTTACTGAAGGTTAATTTAATAAACCTGAGTCAAACATTCATTCAAATGCCTTTTTAAAAAACATAAAACATGAACAAGATGTTTTGATGAAGCATACATAATAGACTCAAGGTACCCCCCCAATAAATACATTATAAATAACTCAATGGTTGGGAGTAAAGCACTTCATATGAATCCATTTAACTAGCACTTTCAGTGTCGAAGCAGTCCATTCTTAAGCAGCCTGGAAGGATATCAGGATGTAAGGCTCCTCGATTCCTCATAGAAATGAAACCTACGGGTTTCTGAAGACCTAAATATCAGATCATACTTACATGAAAGGGCTGTGAGTACCTATAAGGGTCCTTTCATTTTCATATTAGGTTCCAGATATGCTAGCGTGTGCAGCAGGGGGTTGTACCCTGTTTTAAAAATATCTCCTTTAATACAGAGAACTACTTAGCAGCATCTTTTTATCTTTTTCAGTTTTTTCTCTCCATTGATTTAAAACTGATGTCAAACCATGTGTGATTACAGGCAACAACAACCTCGTACCCAAAGCAGGATATTCTAATTGGGTTAAGAACTCTTTTGAAAGAAGGAAGGAAAGAAAAACATTTGGAATATTGAGTCACTTCATAGAGAAAAACCATGAAACCATGCTCTCAGAAGAAATATTCAGTGAATTCTGATCTTCCACTGCATGCTAAGTTTTTTAAAGCCCCCCAGGATGCAAAACTAACTCAAATTGGCTCAGCAACAAAAACAATGGGAAAGGGAATTGTCCTAAATAAGTCATCCCATGCCATTATACTCTTGGTAGAGATAAACTTGGATAAACTCAGTGTAATTAAACTGACTTCCCAAAAGAATGAACTGATCTGCCGTATTTATAGTGGGAGCATAAAAATCACTTTCTAAAACCTTTCTCCCTTACTTCTTCTTAATAAGAAGGAATTCTTTATTCATTAGAGACAAAACCATACTAAAACTAAATAGACTTAAAATACAATTTTTTGGTAGCAAACAGCAGGAAAATCCAAATCAAAATATAGTCTTGTTTTCACATAATTTTATATATTTATAAATTTATCAAAATAGCCTTTTAAAGTTCACAATACATATATAATGTAACACTGTACATGTAAATATAATAAATGTATTACCAAAATACATTAAACATAACCCTTCAAAATACCAAATTCAGCATTAAAACTGTCTTTAAAAGTATGGAAATCTCCATAAACATAGTTTCAGTGCATTTATAGTAGTCATTAACCAGTTTTCTGTTTTCAAGTCTCTTGAAGGTGTTATCTTAGTGCTCTCTTTCATTTAAGGTAAGAAGGCAGAGATATTCTTCCAGCAAGAAGTTGCTTTCCCTCTCCACTGCTTGTCCAGATGAAGAAATTGTGTCTAAGAGAGGAACAGCTTTCACTGGAGTGGCAAGGCCTTAGTAATGAACATATTCAGACTGAAGGGACTGTGCAGGGAGAGACATAAACTGAGGTTAAATTCCATCACATGTAAAACTTCTAGCAAGTCATGCAGCTTCTCCCTTCCACACAAGGCAGCTTAGGTCTATTACACCAAAGATCAATGAAATAAACTAAGCCAAAATAGAAACAAAAAGACGGGAGACACAAAGCATTAGCTAAGTAAGAATGAGATACTCAATTATGCAAAGTGATTGTAAGAAAACTTCATATTTTAAAAGGTTTACTAATTTATTTATAGTGACTAAAAATTAAGTTTTAATTTAAAAATTGGTAGGTAGCCTAAACTCATCTCTAAGCATTTCTGCAATTAGTGAGTTTTACTTAAAAATATTAAAAGATACTTTTAACTAATTAAAGATTACTAGAATATACTTTGAGATTATTTATCCTTAAATTTAATTCAATACGTATCAATGTCAATGGCATGCTTCTAATGCAGAATTAGCAGCCATTTAAATAAATTCCTTAAGAATGCTTGAAATTATAAATATCTTACAAATCCTTTCCCTTAAAGGGGACACAAAATACTACCATTTGATTTGAAAGATCATTTGATTTGAAAGATTTGAAATCTGATCTTAAGACCCAAAAACATTTATACAGAAGAGTCTTGCTGTCAGAATTTAATAAACAATAGGCAATTTTCAAGTAAACAATACAAGACACCATATTAGATACTAACATGTAAAAGGAGCATGATTGGGATATGTAATCAGAATGCCTGGGACAACAGACATAAAACAGGAAAAGATAAAGAGAGTTACAGAAAGTTAGCCAAATAGTTATTTTTTTTTTTTAGCAGGAAACAGTGGTTAGAAAAAGGAACATAAACCAATCCAAACATTAACAAATTTTTTGCTCAATTCTTCCAATTAAATACCTGAGGACAACAAAGTTTACTTGATTTTCTAGTAAATGCCCTTTTCTCCCACCCGATAATTATTTCTCAAATTAGTCTGTAACATTTTATTAACAGGTCTAGTCAATTATAAGACAGGTTCAGTTTGGTGATGATATAGGTTATCAGAATCTGTCCATTTTCCAAAGAACTTACAAAAGGATTCAAGGTATTTTTTCTCAGCTTCAAAACCGCAGTGAATTTTACACCCTATGAACAGCCATTTCCTGAGTAAGTCCCTATTAACACAGTGTGTCAAAGAGTTATGGTCCCTGACCGCAAAGGGCGAAACCCACAACATCATAACAGACGTGAAATGAAAAGACAGCGGTGTCAACATTAAATAGTAATATATGTAGTGTAACATTAACATTGTACACCAAGAAAGGCTTAGGTGAGAGGTAGTAAGGGAAATGGGTGGTTCTCAAGGCTGCCAGTTTCAAGAGCTGTAGGAAGAATGGAAAAGGTTTGGCTATTAACTTTCTTGTATGTGGTTCATGCTAATACTTCAAAACAGGAGCGAGATTATCAAGAATCAGAGCACTATACTATAAATATACCTGAACCCACAGTGGGAATAAAAGAGGTAAGATCCTGAGGAAGTCCAGTGAAATTGGTCAAAAGCCTTGAAGCCCATATACATTCCACTTGAGGGACACCAGCTACCACACACGCAATTAGAGCATAAAAATTTTTTCTACCTGCTTTTTCTTTCTCGGTTTCTTCTAAGTCTGGCAAGCAGTCAGAGGGGAGAGCCAGTTAAGTCCCCTAGCTATAAGAATGCCACAAAGGTATGTTGTGTGTGTGTGTGTGTGTGTGTGTCTGTCTGTGTGTGTGTGTGTGTGTGTGTAGCTCAGCTAGTGCTTTTTTGAGAATATTTAACTTTTACTTTTGTTCCAGTTAGTAAAGTTGTGCATGTTGTCACTAACAGAAATTAGAAAACTCTTCATATTACATATGACTTAGAACGAAGTTGTTTTTGCAAGCTCCATCAATTATCAATAAACAGAGATGTAGCAAATAAACATTAGACAAGTGACCTTTGTTAAACCAACTTTTTTACAGGGTGAAGTATTTCATATGTACCTCAATAAAGAGGGAGCAAATATGTGTATGTGCATATATTTCATGTATTTATATATATAAACACACACATATCTATTCATTTATTTATTTACTTATTTAATGAACCATGGTACCCAGTGAACTGGAAAACAGAAGTAGTCTAGAACATTTTAAAGATTTCTGTTATTCACATGGAGAATATATTCATTAGTCTTCTGGCCAAAGCCTTTACTTTCACACAGAGCTCACAAGCCCTGGCTGGTATTTCATCTGGCCTCAGATACAGTTCACCACAAGCCCCACTATTTCCTTTTCCAAACCCCTAATTTGCTCTCTTATGTTGCCTAACTGGCCCTGTAGCCCTCTGCAAACAAATGATGACACCATTTGGCTGACGAATGGACCTTCTGTCCCACCAGTTCAATTCATTAGACAAATAATTACAGACCCATCGGTTGTATCTATTAAGCACTAGGGGATAAAAATATAATACCAAAGTCCTCAGAACAAAACATGTTCCAATGGTTTCTTTATATGGCATAAAGGAAAGGGAAATAAAAGATCAGTAAAAAGGGTTTAGCAAATTATTCTGACATCAGTAGTTTGTAACAAATTAACTTCCTTTCATTTTCAATCTAAAATAAAAATCTTAATAGAAATGCACTAAGGGGGCCTGGCATGGTGGCTCACATCTGTAATTCCAGCACTTTGGGAGGCCAAGGCAGGTGGATCATCTGAAGTCAGGAGTTCAAGGCCAGCCTGGCCAACATGGCGAAACCCCATCTCCGCTAAAAATACAAAAGATTAGTATGGTATGGTGGCACATTCCTGTAATCCCAGCTACTCGGGAGGCTGAGGCAGAAGAATCACTTGAACCCAGGAGGTGGAAGCTGCAGTGAGCTCAGATCACGCCATTGCACTCCAGCCTGGGTGACAGAGCAAAACTCCGTCTCAAAAAAAAAAAGAAATGCACTAAGGGGAGAAGAGAATTATTCAAGTCTCCAAGATTATTCACTTAACAAAAGCATAACTAACACCATGAGACCTTTCTATTCAGGGAGCAATAGTGTTGGATGACAGGAATATTTAAACTTCAAGTATCACATGGTTATCCTATGGGGTTGTGCTGAGGGTCTCTCTGGGTCATTTGTACTCAGCCATGGTTGAGGAAACCTCAAAGAGAAACACAAGTATTCTCCATTTGAAATCTTAGATAGGATAGATAGATAAGCCATATGGGTGCCTGGTTTGACCTAATATACATCGTAACAAAGCATAACTTCATGCTTTATTTTGTAGTCACAGGTAGGACTACCAAACTACAATGTTTTCCAAATGTCCATGTATTGTAAAATTCCTAATATCCCAGAAAAGATAATAGCCAGTTACTAGTATTTTTAATTTTTATAGTAAAATTACATGTTATAGTAAAATTGCATTTGCATTTTGAATTCCATGAAAAATATTATTGCTATTGGTTTTATTATTCAAAAATAGATTAAATACAACTATCTGAAGTTCCTAACAAGTTAGATGTATTACTTGACACGTCAATTATTCTGAGCTAGATATTTGAGTACTTTCTATATGCTAAGGACAGTTCTAAACAGCTTATACATATTCATGCATTAAATGTTTGAGGCAACCCACTTTACAGATGAGGAAACTGAGGCACAAAGCAGTAATTAGCCCCAATTCATGTAATTAAGAATTGGTGGAGCTGGAATTTGAACCCTAGCAGTCTGACTCTAAAGCTCAAACCCTTAGCTACCATAATGTCTCAAGACAGCCAGCATTTGTCTTGTGATCACTACATATTCAATCCAACATTCTCTATCACCATAACAGAGACAAATAATGACCTTAGGCAAGCTGTGATTCTGAGTGAATTTTAAAAAATTATTAAAAAATATTTGTTGCATTAAAAGATAAATACGTTTTTGAATGATTTTCATCAGGCCTGAATTCAAAGAATTTTCAGGAATATTCTAAATTTAAAAGAAATTTTCATTATAAGAATATCCATGCTTAGGTATTATGATTGATTAAAGTTTTAATTCTGCTTGGCCAATGTTTTTTGTTGTTACGATAATGAATTAATGAATCTGAAATACAAAATAAATTATAACAATGACAATGAAGATGGTTATAAAGAAAGCGAAACCTGAAGTATAAATATTATGTTAGAAGTTAGCCCTTGTTTATATAACCAAGAGATTTTAATTTCTCAAATATAATATTCAAGCTCATATAATTAGTAAGTTCAACAGAGTTATAGTGAGTTAGGACCAAATCAAGTTTATCATGAATATGTGGTATTCTTATTGTATGAATACCATAAAATTAATAATGTAGCAATATTCAACCTGAAAAATAAGGATAAAATTGCCTTACATTTGCAGCCCCCAAAATTTTTATGTCAAAATATAAGCTTCCATCAAGAAGTCTTGTTCCCTGAAAGCAGTAAGATTTGACATAAAACAAAGTGTTAGGTAAGGAGATCAAGACAATTTGTTCTGTTCTGGAAATCTGCTACTAATCTGTTTTGGCAGATGTAGGTAGTAACTTTAAAATTTTAGCTATTCTGGAGGTGTTTCTTTTTTAAACAGCCCAGTTACCTAATCATGGTAGGAAAATGTCTAATAATTATAGATATAAATATTGTACAGATGGTTAATAAATAAAACATGTTAGCTATCAAAAACAGAAAATTATAAAGAATAATGAAAGATTAAGGTCCTTGACAGAAATGAATGTAACCATGTCTTAATGTTCAAATAACTTGAACCAAAGAATCCAATGGCCTGGAATGTTAGCATCCTACTGAGGTCAAAATCCTGATTCAAAATGTTCATGGACTTTTTGCCACACTGATATTTTCTTTCCTACATTTTCCCAAGTCCTTTAAGGAATAAAAAATAGTGTACTAGTTATCCCTGGTTTAAGTTATAACCACAGAGGCAAAAAGCACCTAAAATAAAAATGGTTTGTTTTAATGGGATTGAAATTAAAGGAAAAAATACATGCTTGGCAACATGGCAATTTATACATAACTATAGTGTTTTAAGTTTTAATGAACAAATACAACAATGGGAAAAAATAAATACACCCATAACTGCCTCTGTACTCCTATGTCTCTTTATGCCTTTGTAACAGTGTTTTCAGTTTTTGCATTGCTTACAAATTAACACAGAAAATGTGATGTGTACATTGATACTTATTTCCATAACTGTGGTTTTACAATACTGAAAGTACTTTTTATTTTTTTATTTCAATAGGTTTTGAGGTACAGGTGGTTTTTGGCTACATGGATGAATTGTATAGTGGTGAAGTCTGCAATTTCAGTGCACCTGTCACGCAAGTAGTGTATATTGTACCCAATACGTACAATACTGAAAGAATTTGCCTCTGTTAATTTGATGCATATTTCCTCCAATAACACTAGATGAAATGTAGCTGGGTATGGTTTCATTGGTATCATATTAAGATAAAAAGACTAAAGTTTGTGATAAAATCAGGTTCAAAAGGCATGTGTACATTTTCCCACAGTGTTCTCTGTGTATTTCAGGGACTTCAAGACTTAACAAGCCAATTTGGGTTCATTATAATGCTATATAAAATAGTCTTTCACCTTCCTACATGATTTTTAATAGATTCTTTTTTCTGGAGAAATTTAATATATGCTTTTCAACAATCACAAAGAGCTCGATTGTTAGATGACAGATTGTTGACACCCAGCTTGACTCAGCCAACCATTACATGAGTGTTTTCAGTTCATCTGAACACCAAAATTATATTGATGCAAACTCAGTTAAAATTTATTTTCTCTTATTTTAGTGTAAAGCCACATTTCTAGAAAAAAAAACACACACACACACAACTCCCAGATTACCGTATATTAAAGCTAAAGGTGGAAATTTGTTTGTTTTTGTTAGTGCTTCATATGCTAACAATGAGACCCAGGCTCCTAAGCACTTCAACATTCACGAACCCAGATACATTAACCAACTTTTAGTTCAATAAATATTTATTAGGCACTTATACTGTACTATGGAACCTCAGGAAACAAAGATGTTTCAGAGAAGCTTAAAGGAAAGCAGAGGAGAGAGAGAATCATGTACAACTGACTATAATATGAGAGTGTCAGCACTCCTAGGAGAGCCGAGACAGGAAGAGCCATTCTGTTTAGATGGGTCACAAATGCTTATCAAAAAGATAACTATTGAGCCAGGTCAAGAAATATAAAAACAAGCAGAGAAAGAAGGGAAAGCAGAGTGGACTGCAAGTGCTAAGGTTCAGGCTCAAGGCAGGTCATGTCACTCTTGCAAAATGCAGGTCAGATGCCAGGTAGAGCTGCTGGAGAGGAGGCTGGCAGGAGGCACACAGCCTGACAGGGAAGAACTCTGAATGCAAAGCCAGGGGAGCCAGACTTGACCCAGTAGGCAGAGTGGAGCAACTGAATGAAGTCAAACATGAGAAGGATTTGATTAGCTCTGTGTCTCCGAAATTTAACACTGACAACAATATAGAGGAGAGATTAAAGGCAAGAGACAGGAAGACAGAAAGGGCTACACAATAGTTCATGAAGACCCCAATTAGGGCAGCAGTGGTAAGGATGGAGGGATAGAGAGGCATTTTAGAGGGAGACTTGATAGGACTTAGTAACTGCTGTGACAGAGGGAAAGGCATGTAGAAGTAGTGTCAAAGATGGCTCCAAATGTCTAGCTTGGATGACTACATGAATAAAGATGAGATGATTTGGCTAGGAAACCAAAGAGGAGCTGGCAGTGGAAGGAACCTGTATTCTCTCCATCCCAGGTAACACCCAGAGGAAGCTGAGAGTGTAGATCCAATGCTCAGGAGGTTACCCAAAGAGAAAGAGTCAATGTAAGGACAATCATTAAGGGGCAGGCTTAGGAGAAGAAGAACTAACAGCAGCCCATCAGATCTGGCCTTGAAGAAGTCGGCAGTAATCTGTGGGAGAGACTTTCACCAGAATGAGGGGCCACCTCCCAGCTACAAAGCGGAGGAGTACCAAAGAGACAAGGGAGGGGGCAGTGCAGGCTTCTCTTTCCCCAAGTTTGGCCATAAAGGAGAAACTGTGAGAGGAAGACAGGACCGAGGGAAGACTCCTCCCCAACCCCCACCAGCCTACCAACTTGGATGTGCACATTTGCAGGTGAGGAGACCTGCAAACAGAGAGGAAGAGGCTGAAGATATAAAAGGGGAAGGAAGTGGTTAGGGCAACATCATGGAAGAGTCTGGAAAGAACAGCACATGTAGGTAGAGTTATCATTGGAAAACAGTAGGGTTTCTTTGGATTTAAAAGGGAAGGAAGAAATGGATGCGTCCAGATGCAGATAAACTTTGAGATAGAGAAGAGGCAAGTTAGAGGAAATTACTTCTGATAAATTCTATGTTCTTAGCAGATTTCAAAGCAGGGTCAACTGACTCTGGAGATCAGCAAGGGGTTGTGTTGGTGAAAAATGTTAAAAAGTTTTGGAACAGCCGGGTGGGGAAGAGAAAAGGAGCCAAGAAGGGATAAGACAACTAATTAGGAGCACTGAAGGGCCGGGTAGATTAGAAACACATTTGAGATGGAGCCAATTGGCAAAGTTATGGGATTTTCTCCAACAGTGCTCACAGGAGAGAGATGAGGAACAGATACAACAGATGGTTGAATTGATCTAATTTTGGAGGCTGGTAATCAAGTGGTTACAGAATGTCCAAGTAGAAGTGAGAATGTTGGAAAAAGGAAGCAAAAATGACTATGCAGGCTACAGAAGGAAAGAGGTGAACTGAGATGGCTGGGGAAACAGGCAGGGTCAGAAAGAGGTCATGGAGCAGAGTTAGGAGGAGGGGGAAATGTTTAAAGGAGGCTGGCAGGATTCAAGATGTCAGAAGCGATGTGCTAAGCAATAAGAAGGTTTACTCAACGAATTTTCAAGTGAACAAAAATAAAGATAACTGAAGTTAAGAAAGTTTCAAATAAGATCACTGTGACACCTTGGGCAAGTTATTGCCACTCTGAGTCTTGATTTCACCATCTGTAAATAGCAGGTTAAATAAATAAGAGAATGGATATAAAGTACCTAATACCATATCAGGCACATAAAAGGTATTCAAGAAACAGTGGATGATGATAATGATTAGAAAAATATTACAGTTGTCCAGAATGTTGGTAGTGCCTAGGCAGCTAAAACGTAGAAGCAAAAGTCTTCCAGGGATGAAGGGAGGTAATAACAGTGATGAGGACAAAAAGATATGAGTATCCTTGGATGATGTTTGCAAAAGGCAGGAGAGCATGGAAATGAGGTTCCTAATAGGAAGTGGGAACACAGCCTTTCCCCTCTTAACCATAGATATTTAGGAGCTACCAGAGAGTAAGTAATGTGTACTTAAAGAGTAAATAAGGGAAAATGAGATGGAATGGGTCAGTCTTATTTTGCTCACTTTCAAATGGAGACTTCTTGATTTTCTCTTACAGTCTACTGCTTTTTCATAACAGAAGGCTGAAGGACTCACAACAGTCTGCCCAAGAGAGAAAAATCTCTATTTCTAAACTGATAAAAACAGTTCTCTCCCACATATATCAACCTTTGAGTTGGTTAGACATTCACTATCAAGGAGAGACTGTGTCATTTACCAAAGGTTTCTGTTACGGGCAAATCCAATGACTTTACAAGCAATGTGCACGTGGTGTCTGTGCTTGTTTGCACATGCATGCACATCCACATGTATGCGTATGTGTGTGTAAGAGGGAGTTGCAATAAAAATATGCCTTTCTAAGTTAAAGATCTGACACACACATGCGCACACAGTAAAATTCAAATTTTTGGAAGAAACAGATGACCTACATAATATTAGAAAAGGTGCAAGTATGGACTGAGTATACCCACAATCAAACAGGTAAGCATAGCTCAATGCCAGATGCTTCGGAGATAACAAAAATAAAAGACATTTTCTAACCTCAATCAAGGAATTCAGTGGGGATTCAAGGCCCACACATCCACAAGATAGGTGACTCTCAATACGAAAGAGGGATGAGGAAGGCCAATAACCAATACAAACAGAAAGACTTCAAAAAACGTCAGGATTGCTATGGTCTGGTGAGGTTAAGGAAGGCTTCACAGAGGAGGAGGTTGGACTTAGGCCAACTCCTGATGGAAAGGAGGTGAGAAGCAAAGGGGGGGAGGAAGGGAGACCAAGTTGGGGACCTAGCATGTAAGAAAAACACAGAGGTAGGAGGAGCCGCGCACATTTAAGGACGTAAGAAACTGCCTGGCAGAAGCAGAAGGTTCATGTTCAGGAGGGGAGGGAAATGAGTTTGGAAAGCTAGTTGGGGAAGGCTGAAAAAGGCACTGAACGGCAAGCTGCAGAGACTGGACCTACTTAATGTCGACATGGTACACTCCAAACTACCCTCTGTATGCATGTATTAAATATTTTTAAAGATGAAGAAGAAATAAAGGGCACAGCAGAAATTAAAAAGCAAGATCAACATCTTTGTGGCCCAGAAACAATCAAGACAGTCGTAGGACTCTGGCTACACAGCTGGAAGCCTGCAGAGGTGGCTAGGTGTTCTATTCATGTGGGCACATAGGTGAAAAGCCGCTGGCCTGAAATCAGGGGTGGAGTCAGGCTCTCCCACATGGGGAAGGAGGCTGAGAGAAATTGGGACCATTGCCCTCGGGCCAGGGCTGAGGTGGAGCCACATCCCTGCCTGAGAAGCAAGCCTGGGAGGAGATCACCAAGAGATGGAAGCCTGGATCATTAAGGTCTCTTTCTAAACCCAAAGGCCTAGATGATCAGGTAGAGCCAACAAGAAGGTCAGCAGATGAGGAGGGAAAAACAGAGAGAGAGAGAGAGAGGAGAGAAACACACAAAAACTCCCATGCAATCTGAAACTACGAACCAAATTCCCTAACACACAAAGTAAATGAACATTATGAGAACTGACAAAGTCTGCAATCACAAGGCAAACTCTCACAGGGTGAAATGCAAATAACAAGGCAATATCAAAATGCCTTATCACCTGAGATCCTCCAGGTGAAAATAAATAAATATATATATACACATACACACACATAAAAAGAATAAGAAGCCATAAAACAAAAACAGGCGGGCCCAAATTAGAACAGATGGCTATCATGAGGATCAAATTAGAAATGCTGGAAAGGAAAGATACAGCCCCTGAAATCAAAGGTCAGTGGATTGGGGGATATACTCCAGAATTGACACATTAAAGAAAATCCATGAATTGAAAAATAATAGGAGGAATTCAATCAGAATACAGCTAGAGCTTAGGAACTGAAAAACATAAAAAGAAGGTAAGAAATATTAACGACAGATTGAAAGGCTCCACTATAAGTTTTGGGGGCTATTGGCTGGGTGCAGTGGCTTATGCCTGTAATCCCAGCACTTTGGGAGGCCGAGGCAGGCAGATCACTGAGGTAAGGAGTTTGAGACCATCCTGGCCAACATGGCAAAACCCCATCTCTACTAAAAATACAAAAATTAGCCAGGCGTAGTGGCAAGCACCTGTAGTCCCAGCTACTCAGGAAGCTGAGGCAGGAGAGTCACTTGAACCTGGGAGGTGGAGAACCTGAGAGGTGGAGGTTGCAGTGGGCCAAGATTGCACTCCAGCCTGGGTAACAAGAGTGAGACTCCTTCTAAAAAAATAAATAAATGAATAAATAAAAAATGTAAAAAAATTGTGGGGCTATTGCAAAAGGAGAAAATAAGGGGAAAGGCAGTAAAGCAACATCCAAAAAGATAGTGGAGCAGGGTGTGGTGGCTCAAGCCTGTAATCCCAGCAATTTGGGATGCCAAAGCAGGAGGATCGCTTGAGGTCAGGAGTTTGAGACCAACCTGAGCAACATAGCAAGACACTCTCTACAAAAAAAAAAAAAAAAAAAAAAAAAGAATGATGGCTGAGAATTTTCCATAACTAAACATGCAGTCCTAAAATTGAAAGTACACACTGACGCCAGGCAAGATAAATTATAATGAATCTGTATATAGCTATATTATGGTGAAACTACAGAATTTCAGAAAAAAAGAGGAAAAATCTTATAATAATTGGTTTTATTCTTCAGCCACAGAAGCTGTTAAGCAAAGACTTACATTAGGAAACTGGTATTTTAAGTGGATTCTGGCAGCAGTGCAAAAACAGAAAGGACCAGAAAAACAAGAGTAATCAATTCCACCAGAAGATGCCTGCATGAAGTTTTTAATCTAGTGGAGGACAATGGCTTGTATGTATTTGTCTTACCTTGCTCTACCAAAAAAATACTGGGCTCATGGTAGACACTTACATAAATATTAGCTATAGCTTTATTAATTGGATAAGCTTCCATTTCATTTAATTTCAGTTTTTAAGATATGGGGTCTCTCTGTATTGCCTAGGCTGTTCTCAAACTCCTGACCTCAAGTGATCCTCCTGCCTTAGCCTTCTAAAGTGCTAGGATTATAGTGTGAACCATTGCACCCAGCCAGCTTTTATAGGTATATAAAAAGCACTTGCTTTCTTTTACTCCTAGCCAAAAAAATAAGACACAAGATTAAAATAAGACTCTTTTCTATTGACCTAGTAGTATTATTGACACTACATAAGAAAGTATAAAATGAAGCTGAACAACCAAGGTGATTCATAACTCTAATACATTGAGAATATAAATTAATCCTCACCTATTATATATTTCTGATCAACCTTATTACTTAAAGCAAGTTTTATATTTTCAAGTCTTTTCAAATGTAGAGTCAAAAATAGCTGACAGGCTTTATACAGAAAATTAACATAAACCACTATTTAACACTGGAAACTTAAATTATAGTTAACATGTATCTACAAATACTGCAAACATATAAATAGCTTATATGCAAATGTAAAGGCATCATCTGAACCATGCTGACCTCGTAATGATTTGATGCTTTGTCAAGTAACATTCTCAGGTCCGCTTGGGAAGAGAAAAAAAATAGCAATGTTGAATGAATGCCAAAGGTGTGGTTCAATACTGAGATTGAGCTCACGTTCTTGATACATAGTTAGTATCCCTTAGCTGAAAAATTACATCAAATCTAAAGTAATGCCACAACAAAGAGGAAGGATGAAAAGCCACAGCAACGTAAATATACAACAAAAGAATAGAAAGCCAGTACTACTCTTTAACTGTAATAAATATTAACACTTAGTTAATATTTAATAACATTAATATGAATTAATAAATGAATATTGATATGGTTTGGATGTTTTATCCCCTCCAAATGTCCTGTTGAAATGTGACTCCAGTGTTGGAGGTGGGCCTAGTAGGAGGTACCTGGGTCATGGGACTGGATCCTTCATGAATGGCTTGGTGCTGTCCTCCCAGTAACGAGTGAGTTCTCACTCTATGAGTTCACCTGAGATTTGGTGGCTTAAAAGAGCCTCGCACATCCTCCCTCTCTCTTGTTCCCTCCTGCCATGTGATACGCAAGATCCCCTTTTGCCTTCCACCATGATTGTAAGCTTCCTGAGGACTCACGCGAAGCCAAGCAGATTGCTGGTGCCATGCTTGTACAGCCCACAGAACTGTGAGCCAAATAAACTATTTTTCTTTATAAATTACCCAGCCTCAGGTATTTCTTAATAGCAACAAAAGCAGACTAATAAAAATGTCATATTTAAAATCAGGACAAGATGACCAGTTTTTAAAATGGAGAATAGGCTGAGGGAAAAGACAACAAACTGACATCGGGAAACACTACTACATACCACTGGAAAGTTTTAGCACTTTACTGGGAATGGATATTCACACAATCAATAAGTAGTTTATTACTGTCAGCACTAACATTATTCCAAAGTAAAAATGAACCGTGCTTTAGTGCACTGCCAATCACTCAGATTTTCATCAAACTGGTTATTTTATAGAGCTAGATTCTAATATTTTGACCTCATTCCAGGTCCTACTTTAAGGACCAACAATTCCTTAAAATACACACATATTCCGCCTGGTGTTAGAACACAGAAGAACTTAACCTATTCATAGGCTACCAAGGTTGTTCTTACATTGGTCAAATTTCAGATGGAAAACATCCACACAGACTTCATAACCAAAGAGCAGCATTAACCAACTGAGTATAAAAATGCTACTAACACTAGAAAAAAGAACTACATTTAAGCCAACTTCAACTGTCATATAAGAACGCTAAGGGAAAGTAGGAAGCACACAATATTTCATTTCCATTTTGCTTTCAACTTTCAACCAAATGAGTATTTTAATTTTTAATTCCCGCCTGTGACCAGTACTGTGTTAGACACCATGAACTATAAAAGAATTTTTTGAAATGTCTAAAAATGGAAGTTTAAATTTGGAGATAATTCTTACATACACGGACAATATGTAAACAAATACAGATGTTCATGTATGTAATAGCATACATGATAAAATAAAGTGTTAATGATAGGGTGGATTCCATTTATTGGGGAAAGCTTCACAGAAGACATGGAAGGTAATATATGTCTTTATTGAAAGATGAGAAATTGGTAAGGAGGGCAGGGAGCTTCCAAGAAAGGGCTTCCTGAAGACTCGCAGTAGGCATGAACATAATGGGAGAAGAGGACAAGAGAGTAAGCAAGGTAAACGCTGGTGCAAAGATACAATACTACAGAAATGCAGTACAGAGGGCCTGAAAGCTCAGCAAAGAAAGTCAGTATTTATGTTCTAGCACTAGGGGACCACTGGTCATTTCTGAACAGGGAAATACGATATTGAAATCTATATATCTTATCTGGCAATGCTTTAAAGCAGGGGTTGGCAAACTGCAGCTCACTATCCAAATGCAACCCACCACCTATTTTTGTTAATAAAGTTTTATTTAACATAGCCACATCTTTTGTTTATGTATTGAGTTGAATAGTTGGGACACAAAGCTAAAAATCTTTACTATCTGGCCCTTTACAGAAAAAGTCTGCCAATCCTACTTTAAAGTAGGAATTAAAGGTGGAAAGAGACAAGTTAGGAAGATCATAAAAGACTCAAACACAACAGGGATGAGGAAGCAACTGAATGGAGAAGAAAGGAAAAATTCCAAGACAATGAACGGCACCACTGACATTACCTACAACCTTCACTATGAGAATATCCCTGCGAATGTTTGAAGATTAAGATAGGAAAGTGTATAACAAGGCTTATTACAGGCTATAATAAGTTTTACTTATTGTATAGTTTTATTATTAAAGCTATAGAGCATTCATTCATTTATCCATCCATCCTTTTATCCAATCAACAAACACTTAATGAGTGCCTAATATATGCCATGCACGGGGCATATAACTATGAAAACCAGAGGCACCATCCCTGCCCTCACAAAGCATATAGTCTAGTGGATGATACAAATTCCAGTTGAAAAAGAGTATTCTGATTTAGACCAAGGCGGGATGTAGAGAGGCTTATGGGAGAAGCAACATGACCTAACTCAGACTTGGGGGTCAGGTAAGGTCAATGTAGATGACTAGTAATCCAGTGATTAAGTGTCATAAAAATAAAGCATAGCAAATATTCAAGACAGATACCACAAGTAATTTCAGTTTAATAAAATACTTCCACCCCACCTACACCATAATCACATGTCCCTCATTTCTTAAGCATTTGAAAACTCCTCTCAGTGTCAGGGAGTGAAACTCATTTTTTACAGTAAGTGGGTCAACAAAAATGTAATCTTGTGTGTGCATTGCACAGGGCAGTAGAAACTGCAAGACTAGCAAAAGAGGACAAATGAATAAAAATAAAATCTGACTGTTCCTCAGCATTCTGTCACAACCATAAGGAATCCTTAACATTTGTTCTTGTTTTCTGTGTTAAACGATTTAATGACAGAATAAGGAAATCATTTTTACATTTTTCTGGGGGCTGAACTGCTGCAAAAAGTGAGTGAGCAATTGCAGCTTTCAAAAGAGATGCTAATTGTAGCTTTTAAAATATTAGATTCCCTCTAAATACCCATCACCCCCATCCCTAAGAGTTTCTGGGTCTTTCTTAAAGGTTCTGGGAGGATATTGCCATGCAGACTTCATTTTCCTACCTAAGAATTTTAAAACATTTTTATGGAGTGATTTTTCTAGTTCTTCAAGGCTTTTAATCTCACATCTTCCGAAGTACTAGAACTAGAAGGATGATCTTATTTAGACAATAAACCCAGCATAACTAGACAAGCTGCACTGGACCATAAACAAAAATAACTCATAATCTCCTTATTCCACACAAAATGGGAATTTTCATCATAATTTAGCTTTTTGACCACAAGTCAGCAGAAGTAGGACTTGGAGCTTTCCCTCTCACAGGAGGTTTTGTAAGCAAAGTTAAAGGGGGGAGGGTCTGCTACAAAGACCTGCTGCTTCTTACTTCCAGGGAGGGTGAGAGGGAGGAAAATGTTGTGTTGATAATTCTATTTATAAATGCTTTTCTTTACAATAAGATGATAAATTTAGGAGGGAGGAGAAGTGAAGTGGCAGCAACTGCCCACACAGACTATTTCTTAAATTCAATTATTTAAAAATCACTCTATTCTAGCCAGAAGAGGGACGAGGAGGAGGAGAAGTGAAAAGAAATAACAAAATATGGAATGAAACCCAAATCAAGTTATGTAAACATCATTAGGGGAGATTAACAATTGTCTAAAGAATGCCCCCATGGTTCTACCAGCAAAGAGGAAAACAAAAATTTAGAACATTATTCTTGTCAAGCTGCCAATGCTACTGGCATTCAGCTATAAGTGTGGATTATACAATACCTTTACGTATGTAATCTATTTACACAGCCATGTGTCACTTAATGACAAGGATACACTCTGAAAATGTATCCTTCGGCAATTTCATTGTTGTGTGCACATGACAGAGTGCACCTATACAAACCTAAGCTGTAGAGCCTGCTACACACCTGAGCTAAATGGTATAGCCTACTGCTTCTTGGCTGCAAACCTGTACAGCATGTTACTGTACTGAATACTGCAGGCGACTGTAACACAACGGTAAGTATGTGTATCTAAACATACCTAAACATAGAAAATAAACAGTAAAAACATGGTATGAAAGATCTAAAAATTGCACACCTATAAAGGGCACTTAGATGAATAGAGCTTGCAGGAATGGAAGTTGCTCTGGGTGAGTCATTGGGTGAGTGGTGACTGAATGTGAAGGCCCAGGACATTACTGAACACTACTGTAGACTTTATAAATGCTGTACATTTAAATACTATGCCAAATCTGTATTAAAAATTTTTCTTTCATCAATAGTCAATTAACCTTAGCTTACTGTAACATTTTTATTTTATAAACTTTTTAATTGTTTCAACTTTTGACTCTTTTGTAATAATACTTAGTTTACTATTGTTTAATTTTTTATCAACTCCCAATCACTTGAAATTAACACTTAGTTTAAAATAAACATTGTATGTATAACTGTACAAAAATATTTTCTTCCTTTACATCCTTATCCTATTTTTTTATTTTAAATATTTTTAGTATTTACTTTCCAAATTTTTATTTAAAATAAAGACACAAACACACACACATCAGCCTGGGCCTACACCAGGTCAGGATCATCAATATCGCTGTCTTTCCCTCTACATCTTGTCCCACTGGAAGGTCTTAGGGGCAGTAACACACGGAGCTGTCATTTTTAACAACAACGCCTTCTTCTGGAATACATCCTGAAGGACCTGCCTGAGGCTTACAGTTAACTTGTTTGTTTAATAAGGAGAAGGCGTATACTCTAAAATAATGATATAAAGTATAGTGCAGTAAATACATAAGCCAGTAACAGGTATTTATTATCAAGTATTATGCACTGTACATAATTGTATTGCTAGACTTTTATATGGCTGCAGCACAGTAGGTCTGTTTATACCAGCATCACCACAAACACATGAGTACTGCAGTTATAACCCTACAAGGGCTATGACGTCACCAGGCAATAGGAATTTTTCAGCTCCGTTATAATCTTACGGGACCACCGTTGTATATGTGGTCTGTTATTGACCAAAACATCATTAGGCAGCACATGACTGTATGATTATCTATGTATCTCTAGCACTTTTTCTGAAAATTGAAAGATCTGCATTCTGATCCAAAAGAAGAGGCTGATCCACAGTCAGTATGTGAAAACGCTGACTGAGCTCAACGAATGCTGGAAAGTATATGATTTATACATATAGTTAGGAAAATGTAAATATATTATCTTTTTACATCTAATCCTTAGTTACACGGATTTAAGTTTTTATGATACCTATACACCCAATTTATATAGTGGGATCAGAATCAGATTAAGGGGTAGATGGCTGGCAGTTTCCTGGGACCCTAATCTGTAAAGGAATCTAAACTAATGCCAAGGCCAAGCACGGGGGCTCATGCTTGTAAAATTGGACAGGGAAAGTCAGATACGCTAGGCTCCTCTTAGAGAATGGGTTGAGAGTGGACAGAGTGGGAATAAATTTTAAAAGAGGTCTGAGGTAGGGATAGGAGTGGTAATGAATCTAATGCACCCAAACATGAACACATACACACACATAAACACACACACACACTTAAACACACACACACTGCATTCTCATGTTAGAAAACATCCTCATCCTCATGGTTTCTTTTTCCTTTTTTTTTTTTTTGAGACAGTCTCGCTCTGTCACCCAGGCTGAAGTGCTGTGGCGCGATCTCAGCTCACTGCAGCCTCTGCCTCCTGGGTCCTAAGGGATCCTCCTTCCTCAGTTTTCTGAGTAGCTGGGATTATAGGCACACACCACCACGCCCCACTGATTTCGAGTTTTCAGCAGAGATGGGTTTCATCATGTTGGCCAGGCTGGTCTCGAACTCCTGACCTCAGGTGATCCACCAGCCTTGGCCTCCCAAAGTGCTGGGATTATAGGCATGAGCCACTGCTCCTGGCCCATCCTCATGGTTTCTAAACTGCCAACTAAAGAAAGTGGATGTCATTAAGGATGAACCATGGGGCTCCTGTTTTGCTGAGTGGCCCATACGCAGCACACTGCCACCAGCAGCTTTCTTCCTCCCCGCTTCTCTACAGAAGCAACCACTCCCTAGATGATGGCTGAGGAAATGTTTCAAGAACAGAGAGTGTGAAGGGATGCCCGGCCAGAGCCTTCCAAGACACCCAGGGCTAGCTCAAGCCCTGAGTACAATCAGTGTTGCAAACCATGCTTCGTATTTCCTTAATACACAGGATTGATTTCTGCTTCCTATTTGTCCTTGTTACTCTCAAGTCAAAACTCACATTCCTATAGATCTCAATACCCCTAGAGGCAATCAAAACAGGTGATTAAAGTAATTTATAATAGCAGTTAACCAACAGGGTTTACTTTACCAGGTATTGTTGATTGTTAAAGAGAGCTTGGTAACCTAAATAGAGATCTCACCGGTAAGATGTGTTCGGAGGTCTTCCCACCTTTCTCTAGAAGAGTGCTGGCTACTTTTAAACACCTTCCTGATACTCTGCTTGCTCCTCCACTTGCATCCCAGGTACCTACCTATAAGCCCTTCTTAGAAACATCTTCCACTTGCCACTTATTTTATTCTGGGTCAGTTCCTTGCAGGAGGTGAAATATTCAAGAGCCTAATGCTTAGTTCTAGGAAGAGAGTGTTCATTCAGTACCTTCCACATGTCAATACTCCAAAATTCATTCACTGATAAATGATGTGAAAAAAGCCATAATTTCCCAAACCAGCACACCCCCAGCAAATGCTATCCACCGTATGAATCAGCTCCTGGCTTAGCACCAGATATTCAGAGTGATTGGAAACATAACTGAAAAGTAACTGAAGTCAACAATGTCCATAATCAAAAGAACGAAAGCTATTTCCCTTTTAAGAGAAACTACTTATAAAGGAGTGTAGGGTAGGAAGAAAAAGAAGGAAGAAAACCCAGTTGAAACGTGGCGTTTACTTGCAGAGGAGCTAGCAGAATGTAGTGCATAGACAGTTTCACAGCACAGAGGGAAGGCATCGCTCAGAAGGCTTCCTTGGCGCTATTAAATTTCTTTGGTGGCAGCCTTGGCTGGGAAGGCAAGGCACAGAAGTTGCGTTCAGGGTTCTGAGGACCAGGAGGTGGTGTCTGCGAACTTACAGGGATAGAACGGCTCAGGAATCTCGCTGAAGAAGAAGAAAGTCCAGTGTAGGAGGGTCGGAGGATGGTTGTGTGCTCCTCTGTCTTGGCGCTGTGGGGGCCTGGGGGGCTGTTCAGGTTGCCCCCGTTGCTGCTGCTGCTTCTGTTGTACTGATTGTTGTTGAGCTCAGGGTAATTTCTGGTAGTCAGCTGGGAGCTGCCATTCAAGAGGTTGGTAAACGGGCTGGCTGTGAAGCCTGCCTTAGAGGATGAGGAGGTCTTTTTGTTTTCTGGATCGTCTGTTGCAGCATTCAAGTTCCCTAGAGAACTGGCTAGCCGGGAGTTTATGGAAAAGCTGAATGGAAAACACAAGTGAGGAGGGAAAAAACAGACAACAGTGTACACTCACACAGAGCTCATGTTTCTAAAACATACTCATGACATTAGGGGAACATGATGAAGACAATACTGATCAATGTGAATGATGTCAAGATGGCTTCTTCACCACCCTTGGTGTTATGATAATATGTAGCCTTGACTTACACATATCAAGTTTCTTTGTCAAAAGCAGTTAACTAGGACCCAAGAAACCGGCTAAAACACTTTGATTACAGATCTCGAAACAGAACATCAGGGAATTTTATTTACCCTGGGGTGGGAAGTAAAGGAAAAGGGCCATGTAAGGGGAGTACATATTCAATCACACGACTACATCAAACATCCCTACCCATTTTGGTTAGTTCTCCCCTGCCTATACATATCAGCTGAGAAATGACAATATCATTTGTATATGCAACCAAACTCCATTTTCTGGATCACACTAAGCCAGCTGCAGACTCACTAGAAGAAGAGCACACTCTGCACCACTGCCTCCACAGCCTTGTCTCCTCCCTTCCAAGACAGGAACGGAAGCCCCAGAAGACCACAGGGTCTTCTGTGGTCTCTCCTCTTCTCCCTTATCCCCTGCTCTGACAAAACTGCAGCCAAACTCATTGCCTGCTGCAAGCTTCCTGTACCTCAAACTAGCACCTTGGAAGAGGGAGAGAAAAATTACCTTCTTACAGTGGCACCTGAAGACAAAGAAGTTCTGTTGATCCTCTTGGCTGTCGCTGAAGAGGACAGTGCCATTTTTGATGTCTTCAAGGTAGGTGCCGATCCTTGCAGGGATGAACTTAATCTTTGTGGAGAAAAATGGCAAAGTGTCACAATAAAGTAGTCTTATCTTAAACATTCAGCAACTAGCTAGGACAAGATAAATTAATCAGTCTTAAAGATATCATGACAGGTCCTAATAGTGATGACAGCAGCAGCAGCCAACACTGACACAGCGCTAACTCTGCCAGGCACTGTTCTGAGAACCTTAAAGATGTCGGCTCAGCTTGACCTCACAACAATCCTATGAAGGAGCTAATATTGCTGTCCTTACTTTACAAGTGAGGAAACAGAAACACAGAGGAAAAGTTCCTCATCCAGTCACTCAGTTAGTGAATAGCAGACCTGGGATTCAAACCCAGGAGTCAAAGTCCTGCTCTTAGCCATGATCCTGTCTTCCTGGGTCACTGCCCTTTTTTGCCACTGGTATTCATTCCTCAGCACAACCTTAGATTCCATTTCTTATATTTCAGATCTATCCTCTCCTTTCCACCCTGCAACTACCCTAGGTGAGGCCATCTTTATTTCTTACCCTTGACTATGAGTGGCATCTTTTAATCTTTTTTCTGAACAATTCGAATTGTGAATAGCCTTCAGTGAATCATGTCACTTCACTGTTTAAATCATTTCATCTTTCCTCTGTGCCATAAGCCTATAGAAACTCTTTGGCTTGGCTTATGCAACCCCTCCAAAATCTGGACAGGTCCTTCTTTCCACACTTTTGCACTGGACATCTCTATTCCAGCTACATAAAAATGCCTTGAGTTCCCTGAATGGGTAGCATCCACGCGTTTGTCCAGTGTGCACAGGCTATTTTCCCTGCCAGGGCATTTACTCATCTCCTTCCCATCCTTTACCTCTTATCTTCCATGTCCATTTGACCCACTCTTATCACACTTAGCCTTTAATGGTCCAATCAGCTGTTACCTCATCAAGCAAGCCTTCTCTGAGTTCCCAAGCAATATACGTTTCAACATATATTCTCATAGTAAATCATAGCTCTTATACCATTTGCATCATCTGATATTTGTCTATCTCCATTACTTGATATAAGCTCCTTGAGGGCAAAGACTTCTCTCTCATTTCAATTCCCAGTGGCTAGCACAATGCTGGATTCTAAGCAAGTGCTCAATAAATATTTGCCAAGTGAACAAAAAGGAAAAACACCCAAATCTGGATAGCCAGGGCCCAGTCATAATCTGAATATCAAATCTATTTGATCCTAGATAAATCATTTAATGTAGCTGAACTCTGTTTTCCTCTCTGCTAGACAAAAGCTTATTCACGTGTAGACTCTCTCCTTCATTATCCATCCTCCAAACAGCAGCTTAAGCTCATGTTTTGCCTTGAAAATAAAATTCTACCAAGAAGCGATTTTTCTACGGGAAAAATTCTACCAAGAAGCAATTCAAGCTTCTCCAGAAGCTCCAGAAGCTTGAGCCCTCTTAGAACTGCCCTCACTAAACAGTCCTAAACCTAAGAATGAATAAGAACCAGCAGGTGAAGAGCTTCTTTCCCCTATTTCATCAACACTCTTGACCAAACATCTCTACTGCTCTCACCGAGTGCCACATCGGATTGTGGTACCACTCCAGGAGGTTTCAGGGGACATTTTTCCACAGACCAAAACTAGTGTTCCCTCTTCAAAAGGAAGGTAGAGAAGAAAATAAGACCAGAAAATAAAGGAGGGGAACAAATGCATGCTGATTGGGAAAAAATAGAGGGAAAGAGGACAAATAAAAATGGAAACAATTTAAGCTAGATCTATCACTAGATCGAAAGGAAAGATACAGAGCACCTGTAGTTTCTGAGAGACCCCCACAATGGGCTAAGAGCACAAAATACATTGATGTCTCTACCACCACCACACAGCCCTGTGGGCATACCAGCAAAAAAAAAAAAAAAAATCCTTTTCATGGTAAGCATAAAAAATAAGGCATAAACAATATGGAAGAGAAAGGAAGCAATTTAAAAATCAAAAAGCTGTGTACAGTTGATTTTCATGCTTGAGACTTGGGAAACATGGCTAAAAGGAAGCATATATTTATAAGCTACTAGACATTGAACCTCATTGGCAGTACCTGAAAGGCTGGGACACTGCTCTTGGGTGTCCTTTTGCATCATCCGACCTGCGGAAATCAAAGACAGATGCTCACATATCACCAGGCCACACGTTTTCACAAAGACCACAAGGCACATCAAATGGTATCAACCCAGTAAAAATACTACATTAGCAAAAGGGAGAAACCTTGCAAGTGGATACTAGATTACCCAGAATCAGGCTTGCTATCCCCTTTTCTCATAATACTGCAGAAAATGATAACCTCATCTTTGAGCAGTATGAACCTTTATTCCTTAGATCAGGAACTCGGTAAAGACCCAATCTGACTACAGTGCTACAGTTTCTCCCAGATTCCCTGCGAATCTGTTTGGTGTTTGTCATACCGGCAAAACATCCTTCTGCTATGTGTGTCTCTTATTTATAAGTCAAAGAAATGTTGCTGCTTCCCATTATATTAATTTACAGACTGGGGCCTTGCCACCCAGTATATTGAAATTTTTAAAAAATGATACTTACAAATGTTTGCACCTTTTAATTCCAAAACCTTTTTTTAAACCCAATCTGAACTACCAGCAGGTTTCAAATGTTGTGATCAGAATGCAAGTCTCATCATTGATTCCGGTGAGTAGTTTGAGACTTCAAAGTCAAGATGGCTTATAACTTTACAGGCACAGGTAAGAATTGCTTATTCAATTTTCAAAAATAGAAGGTAAAGCTGAAGACTTAGCTTGGATTGCCAGAGACTGGCATACAATACTTTTCCATACACTATGAGTCAACACAAAAGCCTCAGCACACCTGTGAGGATCCAACACAGGACAAGAAACTCATTCACAGCAGAAGGGGAGAAATCCAAACAGAATTTGAAACAGTCCCAGAGGTAACTGCTTTGCAGCTTAAGGTAGAATTCCAGAGACTGAGATGCAGCAGTTGCTTTTGGTAAACTTCTAAACTTTAGCTACTCCCAACGGTGATAAAATAATTAATAAACAACACGAAATAGCAAACTTAGTATTTGTAGAACAAAATTCAAAAGAGAAGATTACAGATTAAAGAGAAGATTAAATGTTCTATTCACAAAGGGAAGCACACTATGAATTGAAGTGTTTAAAACAGATCTACCTAAATGCACAGGATGGTGAGGTACGTGGCTGTCTCTGACTTTTTAAGGCACGTAGTTTGTCTCCCTGGGTTATACCATTTTTCCTTTCCACATCTTCATCATCTTCTAAGTTATTCTGGAAAAAAATACCCATTCCATAGAAAGGTCAAAATTTGGCTTTATATAGGTTTCTTAATAGATTACATATATAGATATATTTTATACAGATTATCTTAATAAAGATTAAGTCACTAGAGGTACTATGAATCAGCACTGTCAAAGTTTACACAAAAGAACACTCAACTATTTGCCAGTTCAACAGGCAACAAGTCAAATTCCAAATCAAAGAAGCATGGGAATAGATGTGGTAGAATATAAAAGGAGCTGTTTGTTACAATGGACCCCAACAGAGGAGATTCTCTCCTGCAGACACAATCGTGCGTTGGAATATAGCCTAGATACAGAAGGGCCCACAGATGCAGTACAAACATATTTTTAGACACTACCAGGAGCCATCACTGCTAATTCCATAACTTGTTTACAAAAATACAAGATAAAAACACTTTAGGATATCTATACAGTAAGTTTTTAACACAGTAATTATTTTAACACTATAAAAGCACACAAGTTCTTTTCAGAAGGATTTAAAGGACCTTGTTCACTAGATCTTCCCTTCTGAAATAAGTCTTTATTGTTTGAAAAATAGAGGTATCAGGCTAGTCTCTTCAAATGCTAGTCTCTTCAACAGCGCTGATGCAGGGGGAGACACTGATACCCTTAATTTATCGATGAAGAAAGGACACACTCATGGAAGTTAGGAATACTGCCCAAGCTCCCATAAACTCTTAATGACCTTTGTATGACTTCAAAATTAGATTTCTCGTCCCAAGATGCAATGTTCTTTCTAAAATACATGCCACAGCACACTGTCATTGCACCAGTGAAGACTGTATTTTGCCTTTTTTCCTCAACTGAAAAATCAAAGTGCTTGGATTTGCTAAAATCCCTCCCAGCCCTAAGAGTCCCCTCCCTTATTTAAAACTAGAACTCTTGTTTGATGAAAAATATACTTCCATCAGTCACATTTGAGTCATTTCTGATCGCAATACCTCCTCACTCCCTGCCACCTATGTTGGGTTCCACAGGTAACCCTGGGACTCAGTAGGCATGTCCTGAGTAAAAAGACCAAATCTCACTATCACATCTCTGAGTTTAAAAAAGAAATAAAGAAATGCAAAGCACCAGGCCAGTGGGAAAGAAAGAATAAGGACAAAAGCTTCCTAGAGGCAATCCCTTAAAGAATGGGTACAAGTGACACAGCCCAAGACCCCAGGAAAAGTCGTCCTGCCCAAGAAGAATACCAGCTCAATAGTCACAGGATCATGCAGTCTTCATGACAGAGGGTTCTCTTAGAGTCTCAAGTTGCACTTGTAAAAAATCTCCAGGAATCAGTTTTACCATTCAATTCTATTCATACAGTCCCAACGGGGGAGGAACTTACTACCATCAAAGGAAGTCTGCAAGAGCAGGAATCAGGAAGGTCTGAAGGCTAGGCTTGCTAGTGGGATGGTGCACCTGAGAAGGTGGGTTTAGCTTCACCAGGCTGCAGTAAGCACTCAACGTGCTGGGATGTTACCAGTTACTTAGCACAGAGTCAGAGTGTCCTGAATATGAGGTGAGGCCAAAAAGCATATAGGCCGTCATAAGAATGGCCAAGAAAGCTTCTAGGAGGAGCTGACAGAATCCTTACCACAATCAGTTTCATTGTCAACTGGGTACTTTTGCAGGATTTTGAAAACCAGGAACGCTGGTTGTTCCTCCAACTAGGAGGCTCTTTATGTTTCTCACTAGAAACACCTTCAGAATTCTAAATATAAAATGATTCTCAACCTGTAATTCTAAAATTCTACCTTTCAGGTAAGTGTAAAGGTAAAACAGATATAAAAATTTACTACTCATACAATCTTTCTGAGAAAACTATTACAGGATATGCTCTTCAGGAAAAAAGGAAAGATAACATGAGATCCAATAAAATTAGGGACCTAACTGAAGAATATGAAGAAGAGTTATAGAATCAGACTATATAGTTTTGATCCTAGGACTTCACACACACACACACACACACACACACACACACACATACACACATGAGGGCTAAGAATAACCAGTCCAAGTTAGAAGGGAGAAATGTCTTCAGGAAGAGAATGGAATTAGAATGGAATTTTGCTGTGTTGAGATTTCGAAAAAATTTAAAATTGTTTGGCACGACTTTTTAAAGCATTATCTTTTCCTAAATGCATAGAAAACTATGCAAATAAAAAAGGTAATTAAGTCTAGGACAAACAAAGAGAGTGTCAAAAAAGAAAACAGTCACAGTGTACTACTAAGCTCAACCATGAACAATATTTACATAGTAATAATGTGCACATTATTTGATCTAACAAGTATGGTTATATTGGGAGTGGTGGTGACAGTGAGACAGAAGAGCTGCATCGTGTCTACAACAACCAGGAGGCAATAGGAAAATGTCCAAAATTGATCAATTAAAAAACAGCAACATAAGCAAAGTATTTATAATAGAAAAATGGCACTAAAAATATTAGTATAATTTTCCTAGAGGTTTCCCCCTTTGGAAGTGGGTCCACAGATACAGAAAGGTGAGAGAGGAGATTGATATTTTTTGTTGCTAGAATTCAACACTAGTTGATATTTTTTAAGTTGTAATCATATATTGCTTGAAAAGAATAAAAGCATTTTAAAAGATATACCGTTAAACAGAAAATTAAATAACAGTACACTTTAAATTATAATTACTTTACATGTATTTTTCTCTCATTCTATTGTGAATCTTAAAGGTCAAATATTTCTGTAAATTATGATACATTTCAAAATCAGAAAACAGCAAAAATACTACAATACACAGCCATGCACTTAACTACCCAGATTCAACATACTTTTACTTCCTCCCCTCAAGTTTACTTAAACACCCTCACAGGAGCCGCCGCATTGTCTGCAACGAGCCTCATGGGCCACCGTTCTCCCCCAGCTCCTCTCAGGCGAGCAGCTGAGGTGGTGATGACAAGGGCAGGGGTGTTTTTTCTTAAAAAAAAAAAAAAAAGTATTTGGCTAGGCATGGTGGCTCACGCCTGTAATCCCAGTACTTTGGGAGGCCAAGGCAGGTGGATCACATGAGGCAAGGAGTTCAAGACCAGCCTGGCCCACAAAGTGAAACCCCATCTCTGCTAAAAATATAAAAATTAGCTGGGTGTGGTGGCACGTGCCTATAATCCCAGCTACTTGGGAGACTGAGGCATGAGAATCACTTGAACCCGGGAGGCGGAGGTTGCAATGAGCCGAGATCACACCACTGCACTCCAGCCTGGGCGATAGAGACTCTGTTTCAAAATAAATAAATAAATAAATAATATAGATATATAGATATATAGAGAGAGATGCAGATATATTTATGATATATTTTTATGTATCATAAATATATATGCATTTACCATATATATGGAGATATGTTTACCATATGTTTGTCATTAGTAATAAAGTATAGGTAAACATGAAAAAATATTAAAATCACCTATATATTTACTATCAAAAGCAAAACACATTAACATTCTGGCACATAGTCTTCCAGAATTTTCCCTGCACTATATAAAACCCTCAACCTACTTCTTCCTTACAAAAAGAGGTTGTATTATATACATATGCTGCTTTGTAACTTTTTTAACTTAAAAAACATATTGTGAAAGTTTTTCAGGCACATTTTTTAAAATCTCTGTCATTTTATGGCTCCATAAAATTCCATTGTCTAGATATGCCTAATGTTATTATTTAACTGATACCCTAGGTTATACTGTTCTCTTTCATCACTATAAACAGCCTCAACAAACATACTCTCATATATACCCGGTTTATGAACACTCTCTTATTATTGCCTTAAGACAAATTCATAGAAGTGGGATTCTTTTTAAAGTCATCTTCTACATGATCAAATTGCCCTCCAAAAAGGTTGTACCATTGTAAATTCCAACTAGCAATGTTTCAGAGCTTTTTATTCCCTAAACGTTTGTCAATACTGCATACATTTTTAATACATTTGATAGGCATAAATAGCATTTCATCATTTAAATTTGTGTTTCTTCCATTTCTAGGGAAGTAGAACCTTTTTAACGTTTACCAGCCAGGAGGGTTCCCATATTGTTTTATTTGTGTACACAGTATTTTCGTGATTTGTAAGAGTTCTTTATACCCACAAACCCCCCTCATTTGTATATGTTGCATATATTTCCTCCCATTGATCACTGTGAGAATGAATTGGAGGTCAAGACTCGGGGGGGGACACATTTAAGTGGTCATCATGAGAGATAATGGATTGGATTAGGGTATGGGAAACTGCAGGGGAGCCCAGACTTGGGGTGAGGGAAGAAGGGGGAAAGATCCAGACAGGCAATACAGGTCTGAAAAAATTTACTAAAATGTAAACCATATTATTTTTTGTCTAAACTAATCTTCTTTTATTTTGTCTCTGTGGCCATTGTACAAAAGTGTGGGGCATTTTTAGGACTAAGAGAGATACAACATATAAACTATAAAATTCTCAGTGATTAATAAATAGCCTTCAAATTCAACAAAAATAGTTAACATTATTCAAAACATATTTACATTAAATTACAGAATTAAGAAACTAAAAAGCTATATGGAAAAGGACTTTGGCCTCCTGGAATACTGAATAAGATACACAGATATAAATATAACAAGCCTTATATTTATTAGGGGATTGATCCTATAAGATACACCAGGTCATAAGAGCCTGGAGGAGGAAAATGTTTATTAGCAAATGCAGTACAATATATTGTGTGGCACAAATCAATCTCATGAGTTGGTAGCCAGGAGAAAGTTTGAAAACTTTTCTCATCAGGTGCTGTTAGGCCTCCTTCCTTATACCAGATTCATTCTTCATGACAACTAAAGAACACATTCACAAATCACAAATGAGGAGAACCCACCCTGGGCCTCCATTCTGCCCGTAGGCTCCAGCCCCTCTCCCTACAAAATGCCAGGGCAGACTCCCTCTTGTCCTAAGCTGGTCCAGGAGAAGCAGATTCCCTGGAATCCGCTGAAAAGAAACAAAACCACATGGCTGATGTGCTGGCAACAATGAAGAACCCTACCTAGTCCAGGGAAGACCCTCCTATCTTTGTCCCCCAAAGGAAAGGGGTCTGCTCTCAGACACCCCATTGCCCTTTGGAGGATATAAGCAGCAACACTCTTTCTTTTGGATACTGGACTGCCCTACATAAAGGCAAAAAAATGACAGTAAACTAAAATACTGTACCAAAAGAAGTACAATTAAAAAAAAAAAAAAAAAAAACCAAGAGTGATGACCTAGTGAAAGAACAAATAACACCATAAAGAATAAATATTTTATTCCACCAGTTGTTTTCTCCACACACAATCATGTCCACAGATTTCAGCTGGATAAAGTAATTGCTGACCAAAACGTAAACAAAATCATGGCACAGTAAGCTATAGGAAAGGCTATGGAAAGTCTCACCAAGAAGAGATCTATGAGACAGAATATAGCACACTAGGGAATAAAGATGGAAGAGTCATAACAGAAAAATGACATAAATAGACAGTTTAAATAGAAATGAGTAAAAATAGAGGTCCAAGAACTGGAAGATAAAGATGAGAATGGAAATTTTAGCAGATTTTAATAAATTGGCTAGGAAAGGTGGCTGGGTCATCTCTAAAGTTCTTTTCAGCTCTCAGATGTTGAACCTACAGATGTTAAGTGTTGGGGAAAGGCAAAGATGTCCTCTTTATAATAAGCTGCTTCTGATCAATAAAAAGTTTGAATTTATCAGAGATACCCACATCTCTCTTCTGGCTGCCCCACTCACTGCCACTGGTTGGGACCTTTAAAACCTGGACCTCCCCATCACCAGCTCCCTGGCCTTCCACCCTCAGCCCTATATGACACCATGGCCAGAGTGATCTCCTGACACCATGATTCAGTGTGCTGTCACTCCCCTGCTTAATAACCTCTGGTGGATCCCAATGGCATTCAGATTAGAACTGGTCTTCACCGTCATAAGGTGGGGAAAGAAACGTGCTTAAAAGCAGGACATTAGAGATTTAATTTTTACTTCATAGATTTTTCTAAGATGCAACCTGCTTATGAGTACTTGATGGATTTTATAAATCACAATATCTCAAAGATGTAATTAAAACAGCTACATTCTTGTCTACTTGATTGTTAATTTGTAGGAACTTGGCTGAATATTAGCAGCACCTGTATCTAATTAATATCACTAAGTCAAGAGCATCTACTGATTGGCATGCTAATAACGGACTATAGCCCTAAAGTAGAAAGACAAAATGTAAAAACCGTTGTTATTCCAGGAGAAGTTTATTAGCAGGAATGGTTACAGTTTTGCTCAAAATTACTGTATATAATTTACTGAAGCCACAATGAAGACCTCACAGAGAGCTAGCAGAGTATAGTGAGAGGCCTCCTGGGAGGGTTGCTGAGTGCACAGACTTTGGAGCCAGAGCACAGAAGTTCAAATGACCACCTCACCATGTACTTAGGATCTTGGGCAGATGGTTTGACCTCTAACTCAGGTATGTCTCCTGTAAATGGGCCTAGTAACACTGCCTATTTCATATGCCTACTGTAAGGATTAAAAGAGTTCATTAATGTCAAGTGCCTAAAACAGTTCCTGGCACATAGTGCCTTCATGCTAAGATCCTGATTTAATATTTGCACTTTAAATAAAGTACTTTAAATCCCATCTTTAAAAATAACTCCAAGCCATAATGGACCTATAGGCCCTAAATGTTAAAGTGAGCACTTATTGCTAGTACTATTTTGTATTTGAGGACATAATGCACTTGTGTAGCTTAGATTATTACCAATTTCATGCCTCTGTCCTTTTTTTTCTCTGAAACTATAAGCCTTCTTCATCCATTCACATAATACTGATTAAGGCCTTTGGTCAAAAATAGAATCGTGATGACGACAAATAAACGTCTCTACCTTCCTAGAGAGTATGGGAAGGAGGGATGAGGACTGAGGAGGAAAAGTTTAGTGCCAGGCAGGAGCAGGGAGCAGGGAGCCTAACCTACATCTACAGGATGGGCTGTGTATATTTCATAGTGCCCAGTCCAGCACTGAAGTCCAGGCTCCATAAAAGTGAAGCCTCTATTTTATTTCTCATAACTCTAAGTTGACAAAGAACATTCATTAAAACCACAGCCTAGTCCATCACTATGATCTGCATCATTCTGGTTGTTTTCCTTTCACCTACATCCTAAGCACTAAAAAAACTGTACTTTTTTTTTTTTTTTTTTTGAGATGGTCTCGCTCTGTTGCCCAGGTTTTTTTTTTTTTTTTTTTGAGATGGTCTCGCTCTGTTGCCCAGGCTGGAGTGCAGTGCCACGATCTCAGCTCACTGCAACCTCCGCCTCTTGGGTTCAAGTGATTCTCATGCCTCAGCCTCCCAAGAAGCTGAAACTACAGGCATGTGCCATCACACCTGGCTAATTTTTTTTTTCTATTCTTAGTAGTGATGGGGTTTCATTATGCTGGCCAGGCTGGTCTCAAACTCCTGACCTCAAGTGATCCATCCGCCTCAGCCTCCCAAAGTGCCAGGATTATAGGCATAAGCCACGATGCCCGGCCTAAAAAACTATATTCAAATTCTCCAAATCTGGTAATACAGAGCTTCTTAGTAACTAATCACAAGAAAATTACTGTAGGCCTAGAAAGAAAAAAATAATTTAGAATCTCTGCTTTAATCTTTTTTTTCAAGGCAATCTCAAGAGGAATACTGCTTTTTTGCACTTTCTATATATACAAACTAAGTAAATCCAGAAATTCCATGGACTTTCACCCTCCATGCAACTTGAAACACATTAAATTCTTAGAGCATTCTCAATCTATTTTTCCATGCGCAATTTATAAGAACAATAAAAACATCAATAACTCTGTTAAGTCCAATTTTGAGCAAGCTAATATTCCATATTCATGTGATATTCCAGAGCTGGCACCAGATAAGCATGGCAAGAAAAGTGCTTGTAAGAGTTACTTGCACAAAGCCATTAACTAGCTAATAAAGTAGTCCAAGAGCCTTATACATGATGCTGTGTAAAATATTCACCATACCATCATTCTGTAGCATCTCTGAATTCTTTCATTTCTGCCCTTGAATTTCAGAAACAATAGCATTTCAATGGCTAAAACTAAAATAATGATGGGGGGGTGCTATGGTCTGAATATTTGTAGCCCCCAAAATTCATATGTTGAAATCCCAACCCCCAACGTGATGGCATTAAGAGTTTGTTTGCTCTTTTTGCCATGTGAAGATGCAGAAGGTGCTGTCTATGAACCAGTAGGCAGGCCCTCACCAGACACCAAATCTGTTGATGCCTTGATCTTGAATTTCCCAACCTGCAGAACCGTGAGAAATAAATTTCTGTTGTTTATAAGCCGCCTAGACTGTAGTGTTTTGTTACAGCAGCCCAAATGGACTAAGACCAGGGAGTAGACTTACATATACTTATATTTAAAACTGACTTATTTTAAATTCCAATCATACTGCATTCCTTACCCTCACAGTGATACATAAATGTTAAGTATTCTTAAGATCGACAGATTGGGGATTAAAAGAGTATGAGAATAAAATGTTCTAACTACCAGATGTTAATCTAATCAAGATTATGATATAGAAAGTACTATGTTCCTGCAAGGTAAACATGTTTCTCAGATAACAGGATTAACTTTATGTTTGTCTTTTCAGAGTTCATAACTCAAAGCCCTGTTTACCTGAACTCAACCTGGGAAGGAAATGCTGACTAGAGCAAGAAAAAGGTATTCTTGCTTAGCTATATTATCACATTAAAATCTTAGTTCAGAGCCTTTCTTTTTATTTGCTCTTAATAGGTGAGACTGGAACACAGAGACAAGAAAGTCAACAAAGGCTCTAACATCAACATGACCTTGGATAAGGTGTATATTTCATCAGGACAGATGACTTAAATGGGTAAACTTAGTCACCTCACCAGTGGCCATCCTGGAGAACAGAGCACTAGGTTTAAAAATCAGTTCTTCCAACGGTCTCCATCCTTTTGTCCTTGAAAGAAAACTCACGCTCCCAATCTCCAAGCACTCTGGCTTTCTTGCTAAAAAGAAATCTGTTTGGGATGCCAATCATTAACCTAAGAGAGCTATGATATGTTCCTTCCATTCTGGGTTCCTTGTGGGCTAAGCTTGAGCCACAGTATTTGGTTTAAGGCCCTTGTCCAGGTCTAATGGGTCACTCTTTAATAGAATGTAAATCTACATTGTTGCTTCTATATTTTTTCTTTTTCTTTTTTATTTTTTAGACACGGGTTCTTGCTCTGTCGCCCAGGATGGAGTACAGTGGTGCCAACATAGCTCACTACAGCTTCGACTCCTGGGCTCAAATATCCTCCCACCTCAGTCTCCCAAGTAACTGGGACCACAGAGGCACACATCACCCTGCCTGGCTTGTTCCACTATTTTGAACAGGTCTTTTTTTTCTTTCTTTTTCTTGCTCCTTTAGAGGTATAAAAATATAAGCCAGACACTTAGCTTCACCTTAGGCATAACGTGGTAGAAAGACTAAACTAGAAATTGAATGCCCAGTTCTCAAAGTGGCCCCACTACTAAACAACCCTGGAACTTTAGTTTCTTGTCTTTACAATATTGGAACCAAACAAATGGTTTCAATGTTGTTTCTAGTCCCAAAAATGCTCATAATCCTAATTCTTAGTAAATCTCTTCTATTTTTATTCAGAGGTAACAGGGTGTAATATAAAAAAACACAAGCTTGGACTCAGACAGACATGGATTGAACCATGTTTGACACTGAGGTTAGAACATCTCTGATACACAATTTCCTTCCTATAAATAGAGATAGTATTACCTAACTCACCAGGTAGTTATGAATATTAAATCAGACAATATATGTCAACTATTTAAGGTGGTTTGTTTACAGTAGAGCTTTAATTTTTTTAAAAGAGTTGCCCTAATCATGTTTTCAAGTCGGCACTTACTTTAGAAATCAGCATGAATTTGAGGCTTTCAAAGCACCACTTGTGGTATGTATTATTTCAATTGTCACATTAAAATTTTTCTTCTTGATATCTATTTTAATTTTCAAATAGAAAGTTTGCTTTTCTGTTTCCTTTCTGTAAATATTCTTCCCTACCAGAGTAGCCTCCTTTATAATTTACTCCTTAAATTATACCTTTTTTTTTAAGGGCAACTGGTTTCTTTCCTCTGCTTCTTGCTATATAGATGGATGACTCTACATCTAAAAACCTGGCACTCTCGGCATCCAGAGAAAAGACACTGCTATGTTATATATGTCCAACTGAGAAACAAATGCAGAACATCAGTTTTAAGATAGAATCTTCCTAGGGAAAACTTACCTCTCCAAATCGTTCCACGTTTTGTATTTTTGAAAGATTTCCACCAATAGACATATCATCTAGGCTAGAAAGAATTTTATTAATACTTCCTTCACTGGATGGTCGATTTTTCAGTTTGGATCGGAAAATGTCTCCTTGGACCCACAACGATGCTTGTTTTCTGTAAAAACAAGCAGCAAAAAAAAAAAAGACATGAAAAAGTTATCTTTAAAACAATCTACTCTTATCTCAAACGCATGATGTCTTATAAAGGAAAAGATTTAGCAAATAAGCATTTACAAATCAGACTAGAAAATTATATCTTAGAATAAAGAACAATGAAGTCACTTTCAAAAAGCCAAAATAAGGTTCTATATTCAACACAAATGTCATCCTCCAACATTTGTCTATACAGTTGACTGCTGAAGTCCTCAGATGCTTAGAACAAATTCCACAGCAATAAATATTATGAGCCTATTTATCTTTTAAATATAAATTTGAAATCTTCAATTTCTCAAGTAGCAATTTAATATGCCTGTTTATAAAAACAGAGAGAATAACTGGACTCAAAACTGTAGATGAAAGAACTTGGGAGATATTACCCAAAAAGTACTACATACCTACTTTTGGGTGGTACCATGAAAGGCCCTCACATATAACTTTTAAAACCTACTCTTAGCATCTAAAAGCAAGGCTTATAGCCTCAATTACATTGTCCTTAGAAAAGAAAATGTGTTTGAAGTTCATGTATAAATTTTCTTTCATTCATTAAGGCACAATCACAACTGTTTTCAAAGTTATACGAAGATAATTTAAAATATGTAAGCAAAATGACATTCTGAGGATTTTATTTTTATTGATGGGATCACCTTCATACATTTCCTCTAAGATAAACTATCCCATAAAATCACTTTATTTTTATCCTATAACATACTTTACAGAATAGAATTAAACTAAAAACACTGGTTCATCATAAAAAATATCAACATCCAGTGAAATAATAGCATTATCAAGAAGATGCCACCAGTAAGAACAGATTTCTTTTTAAAGCAACAGGATTGAGTAATACTTTCTCACAAAGATTTCACATACCACATAAAATTCAGATTGAAACACTGATCATTAGAGAAATGCAAATTAAAACCACAGTGAGATACCACCACACACCAGTAAGAATGGCTATTATCAAAAAGTTAAAAAATAACAGATGCTGGTGAGGTTGCGGAGAGAAAGGAACACTTATACACTGTTGGTGGGAGTGTAAATTAGTTCAACCATTGTGGAAAGCAGTGTAGCAATTCCTCAAAGAGTGAGAAACAGAATTACCATTCATCCCAGCAATCCCACTACTAAGTATATATCTTGAGGAATATAAATCATTCTACCATAAAGACACACATATGCAAATGTTCATACAGCACTATTCACAATAGCAAAGACAAGGAATCAAACTAAATGTCCATCAGTGATAGACTGGATAAAAAAAAATGTGGTACATATACACCATGGAATACTATGCAGCCACAAAAAAGAATGAGATCATGTCATTTGTGGGAACACAGATGGAGCCTCCCAAACCTGCACAGTGTGCACATGTACCCTAGAACTTAAAGTATAATATATGTATATATATAGATATCTATATCTTTTGATATATCTCTCTATATATATATAGAGAGAGAGTTAGGTTGAAAGGAATAAAAATCATGATAAAAAAAAGAGAAGATTCAGCTCTGTCATAAATATTGAGAAATTCAGATAAATGAAACACACAGGAAGGACAGGATATATGGATGAAAGACTGAATCCCTGTCTCTCAAGAAGGGATTTCTAGTTTAGGATGAGAAAAGCAAACATATGAAGTCCAATGTTATAAACTGTATCATCAGGATTTGCACAGGACTTCAGGAAAAGAGGCCCCTTACTCAATCTGAAGGAATCAAAGAGAAGTTCCCCAACATTCCAGAAGTATCTGGAAAGATGAGCAGGACTTACCCAGCTAAGAGTATTGCCAAGCAAAGAAAACAGCGTGGTCTGGAAAAAGTGATATCAAAGAAAACAGCACGTTTATGAACATGAATTGTTTAATTTGGCTGAAGCAGAGGCTATGAGAGATGGGCCCTGCATGTCATCCTAAGGAATTTAAATTTGATCCCCAAAATAAAGGAAAGACCTTTTAAAGGTCTTCAGGAATGAAAAATAAAGTGGAAACAGAGGAGAAGAAGGACCTAAAAGGCTAGTTGAAAAAAATTCCAATTCCAAAAGAAGTTATAAAATGAAAATTCTGATGCTGCTGCCAACCTAAAGATGAAAATTACAAAGTGACAACTTTCACTTGCTTGGTTTGAAAGACGCAATCTGTCCCATCTCTGGAAAGGCTTGATTTGAACCTGAATATTAAAGATGAATAAGGTGTCAGAGCTGATTTGTGTGTTGCTAAGCAATGCTGTACGCAAGTGCTTCTTGAGAAAAAGCAGCACTTCACGCAAATTCCTTTTTATTGAAAATGCAAACCATGCTAGCTTTTATTGTGGTGTCTATTACTCCCTAAAAGCCTCATCTCAAACAAAAGAAGTAAAACATGTATTTTTAAGCATTTAGTATTTAAAAATCAAATCTTATGAAGCTAACACACCAGCTCAAAGTACATTCTCCAAGAATATGGTGCATTTTCTAAGACAGCATGAAATTTACTGACCCTCTGCTAATAGGGCATGTGCTTTAAAATGACAGGAAGGGATGTGTCTTGGTTTGAACAGAGCCTTAAGAAGTACAGCCAGTGCTGGGGTCATTGTTTTCAGCCATGTTCTTGCCCTGGGTTAGTTGGGCTTAGGCTAGCCAGGCATGGGACATAAGAAAATAACTAAATTATTTGGCTTGTGATTAGCCAAGTTACAGTTGATTCTGATCTAGAGCCTTCACAGGTCTTTTTTTACATCTACTTTTAATATTCCTCTAATGAAATCCAAGTCAGTTGCACTGTTATAGTGAATATTCCTAGTTCTGAGTACAGAACACAATGGCAGCCAGCCATTGTGCAGGCTTCTGTGTGTGGCTGACCTGTCCTCCTTCACTTCCCTAAGCCCAGCCTAATCCCATCTCCACACCAACCGAACTCTTCATCTTCATCCTTCTTCCATCCTGGACACATTTTCCCAAAAAACCCAACCCTGACCACAAAGTCCATCCAAAGCCACTATTTGGTCACTTCAAGTAGAAACATAACCCACTTTCTAGCTTGGCCTAGGCCTACTCTAGCCATGACTTGAGTACCAATCTGTTTTGTGTGCCTTCTATTCCACCAGCCCAGAGTTATTACGAAAACAGAGACAGTTCCTGGCCTAAAGAAGTGGGCTAACAAAATGGTCTAACTTGCTATCAAAGGAAGACAGATGGGAATCTGTAACCAAGATGCAGAGGGTGGGACGGCGATAGGTATTCAAGGAGTTCTTCAAATGCTGCGATACAAGTGGATGATTCACTAGGAAGATGTTTAGAGAATTTCTGAAGGTATAATGGAAGGCAGTTAATTGTGAAACATACTAGAAAATGAAGTTAGAAGGAAAAAACTGAGAAAGGGAATTCTCCAAAAGACTCAACTAACTAAATCTAGTTTAGGTATAGAACCCTATAATCAGAAGCTAGATCATTGGAGTGTCATGCCAAAATGCAAACTTCATAACTAAACCTAATACGTTACTGCTTACTTTTTTACTGCTTAAATACTTTTCCCCCCATCTCTAATCCTTTTCATATAGTTTTATTCAGAGCACACAAAACAAAACAAACAAAAACCATTCATGGTAAGGATACAGAGGAGACCCCTCATTCATTGCTGGTGGGAATGAAAAATGGTACAGCCATTGTGGAAAACAGTTTCACAGTTCCTCAGAGGGTTACACACAGAATTACCACCTGATCTAGTAACTTCACTTTTAGGTGTATACCCAAAATCATTGAAACTGGGGATTCAAATAGATACTTGTGTACCAATGTTCATAATAGTTGCATTATTCGCAATAACCAAAAGGTAGAAATAACTCAAATGCCCATCAACAAATGAATGGATAAATAAAATGGGATATATACCACACAATGGAATTATTCAGCCTCAAAAAGAAATTCTGATACGTTACAACATGGATGAACGTTGAAAATGTGCTAAGTAAAATAAGTCAGACACAAAAGGACAAATATTGAATGATTCCATTTGCATGAGGAATCTAGAACAGGCAAATTCATAATGTCAGAAAATAGAACAGAGGTTTCCAGAGACTTGGGTAGGGGTTGGAGATAATGGGGATTTATTGTTTAATGGGTACATAGTTTCCGTTTGGAACGATGAAAACATTCTGGAAATAGTGGTGATGGCTGCACAACATTATGAACATATATAAAGTCACTGAATTATACACATAATAATGGTTAAAATTGTTAAGGTTTATGTTATACATATTTTACCATAATACAAAATAAATTTAAAAATTCAGTCTTCTATCCAGAGTAATAACTGGCATGAGTATTTAATAATAAATTTCTGATGCAACCACTGCCAAAGATTCTGATACATACTTAATTATCCTTAATACTTGAACCCATATTAGGATTTTATTTTTGCTTAGCCAGTAGTTCCAGTGTCAACTGGCAGTCAACACATGGATCAGATAATGCAGCAGTAACTGTTGAAAAGAAAATCAGAAACTTCTATAACTGAGTGTTACTACAAAATGTCATTTTCAATAAATAGTGTAAACTCAAACCTATGGAGTATGCCTGTAATTCTAATAAAACACAGTATCTTGTATTGTTAAATTCTGATTTTTATAGTATTTCGGATTATAATTTCTGTATTTTAGGAAACACAAAATTTTAAATCCTTAAAACAGGTAATTAAAAATTTTTAGCCTATATTCCTTGACCTACTGCATGTATCTAAAAGGAAACCATAAAAGGAAATGGTACAGGTATGCAAAGGCATACAGAGTGAATATAATGGACTGTGGAGACTATGGGCAAGAGAGATTTAAAACTACATATTGGGTACAATGTACACTACTCAGGTGATGGGTGCACTAAAATCTCGGAGTTCATACTATACAATTCATCCATGTAACCAATAACCACTTGCATCCCAAAAGCTACTGAAATTTAATTTTTTTTTAATTTTTCAAAAAAAAGAAATGATAGAAGTCAATCTCAACTAAAACTCAAACCATTATTGTTAGACTTTTTCAAGCATTTTCCATTTTCTAAACAGATGTTTTTCATCTTATTTTTGGTAATTCCTGAAATAAAAAAAGCAATGGTTTAACTATTAATTTCTGATCTAGCTCAATTCAATTGTGAAACTTACCAAATGCTATCCATACCAAAGTAAGATGTAGCCCAAGTTGATATCTATAGTGTAAGGATGAGCCAAACACCCTTGTTATTGAATGTAGTTCAAGGACCAGCAGCATCGCATCACCTAGGAGCCTGTTAGAAATGCAGACTCTCAGGTCTCACCTCAGACCTGCTGAATCATAGACTGCACTGAACAAGATCCCCCAATGATTCCTAGGCACTTTCATGTTTGAGAAGCACTGAAGACAATGGAAGGCTTGCAACAAAGTTAGAATTCTGAAAATATCCAACTAAGTAGAAACTGATGAAGACATCTATAGTAATAAAGTAAAACAGGGGAATTTCTGATTTATGGATTTAAGAATGAAAAAGAGTTCAACCATAATATTGTGCTTCTTAAAGATAACCTCGTTCAAAATGGAAGCTCTGCTTTACAGAGACAAAACTTCCTGTAAGAGCCAGGTTTAGGCTTTATGTGAGTTCTCTCTGTCTCAGGAGGAAATGCAAAATAAAAACAATGCCATATTGGGCCCCATAAGTAAAGGATTTCCATGAAGTGAAAATCCCCATGGGAGCCCAACACTGGTCCCTCAATGATCCCTTTATAATGAATGAAAGCTTTAACAGATCATGATCCCCGAGGACACAGACAGATCTATCTATCTGTGATACAGGTTATGTATCACAGATAGATAATGATACCCAAGGTCAGGGGAATATTCACACAGTAAACGTTCAATAAATAGAATCAATCAAATTGTAAAAGCAGCCTGACTCCACCTTCATAATTCTAAAGGTTGTCTCTGAGGACGTTGAGTCCAGAGTTGGCTCAAAAACAAAAAGATGTATTTTTACATCATTTTAAGAACCTTGAGGATGTTTGATAGAAGACACATTTGGGATTCAGAATGGTATTTTTGGTTTAAGAACTTTATCTTTAAATAGAAGAAAAACACCTGATGGTTGTTTTGCAAATAGAGAGTCTTATTTATATCCTTTAAAAGTTTAAATACAAAATTTCAGACTGTAACAAAGGAGAGGTCAGCCAATATGTAAATTCATCAACAACTCAAAAGGATGCTAATAAACATCTCTCTTACTGCCAGTGAATAAGAGGGCTGCTTGTTTAAGACACGGCAATGAAACACCTGGACATATTTTGGTCCTCAAGGACTAGGAGGATATGACAAACCAGCCTTTATAAGTCAGAGCTTTGGAATTAACATTCTCTAAAAAGCACTGATTGACTTTTCACCTTTAAAAGAATACAATCACTTTAACTTGTTCAGTTATTTTTGACAGGTGAAAACCTAACAGAAAACGTTTTTACCCTCTTATTTCTTGCTTAATGAACACGTTACTTATTCATGCTTTTGCGTCATCATTGACTTCATACTCTTCGTCTCTCCGATCATTAGTCTTCAAAGCCTTGTATTTTTTTTTTCTTGAAATGTCCCTGGTACCCATCTCTAACTCTTCAGTCCAACTTCTGTCCTCTTTTGATAAGTCCTTGTCTCTCTGAGATGGATGATAATGGTCTCCTTTTTAGCCTCTCTGATTCCAATCTCCATCCACCCAATTCATCTTACACATTGTTGCAACTCAAGCTTCCTTAAATAACACTTAAGTCACACGACTCCTCTATACACTCTTATTCATCATACTTTCTAATTTGGAGTATTTGGAATTAAATACTCCAAATTAGAAAGTATGACGAATAAGAGAAGTTCAGAATATGCATGTTCATCACTAGGATCTGCATCTCTTACTGTAATATTTGCTATCTATACAAAGCAGATGTATTAATTTCCTAAGGATATTGTAAAGCACTGCTGTAAATGTGGTGGTTTAAAAGAACATACATTTACTTTCTTACAGATTTGGAGTTAGATTTCTGAAATCAGTTTCACTGAGCTAAAGCAGTGACAGTAGGCAGGGCTGGTTTCAATAGAGGCTTTGAGGAGATAATTTGTTTCCTTGCCTTTTTCAATTTAGAGTGGCTGCACATACTCCTTGGCTTATGGCTCCTTCCTCCATCTTTAAAGTGCATCAATCCAATCTCTGTTTCAGTCATCATATCGGCTTCTCCTCTAAATGGCTCCTCCTGGGTCCCTCTTCTAAGGACACTGTGATTATATTGAGCCCACCCAAATAATCCAGGATAATCTCCCCACATCAACATCCTTAACTTAATCACTTCTGCCAAGTCCTTTTTTCCATATACAGTAACATTCACAGCTGGCACAATTCACAGGGATTAAAACATGCATATATTTGGGGAGACACTATTCAGACTGCCACAGCAGATTCCATGCTGAAAATTATAGCCAGACTAATTACCTTAAAATATAAGGCAATAACACCATTTCTGGAAAATGAAGTAGATGTACTTTTCCCTATTCTTCCCAATAACTAGAATTTAAAATCCTATATATATTTAAAAAAAAATAACAAGACTCTGAAAGATAGAAAAGAAAAAGGCAGATTGGTTGGAACTTTGAGACCTAAGTAATAAAATGGTGGTGAGTTCCTCGAGTTTTCTTTTTGCCTTACTTAGGCCAGTCTTAGGGCTGAAGAAGATAATGACCCAAAAATGCCAACAGAGCTGGGGTTTTTTTGTGTTTTTTTTTGTTATTTTTTTGCGACGGAGTCCTGCTCTGTCACCCAGGCTGCAGTGCAGTGGCGCAATCTCGGCTTACTGCAACCTCCGCCTCCCCGGTTCAATTGATTGCCTCAGCCTCCAAAGTAGCTGGGATTACAGGCACCTGCCACCACACCCAGTTCATTTTTGTATTTTTAATAGAGATGGGGTTTCATCATGTTGACCAGGTTGGTCTCGAACTCTTGACCTCATGTGATCTGCCTGCCTTGACCTCCTAAAGTGCTGGGATTACATGCATGAGCCACCGTGCCCAGCCCAGAGCTGATATTTTTAAAGCCCAAAGAAAAACCTGCCCTGTCTAGTCAAAGGAACAGGAAAAGGGTATCCTAGAAGACAAAAAACGTTTCAACAACTGCTCTTCTCCAGCCAAACCCCACAGGAAAAAAACTGTGGCCCTAACCCTGACAGCCAGCAAAGACTGAGAGGGTATCCTGGATTTCCACGCTGCCAGGCTGTAGGCAGGCACCCCTATACCCTTTGTCAGTCACTCACCAGAGAAGTGTTAAAGAAGGCTAAGTTGGGAGTCAGATAATGAGATCCCCCAGTTTTGGCCCCACTCCTCACTAAGGTATTAATGGTGGAACCTGGAAGTCTACCTCAACCAGGCAGTGACTAACAACCCTCCCTTATCAGCTGGAGTGGTGTCACAGGAGGCCTAGTGGAGAGTGAAGACTTTCACCAACACCCTTCAGCAACAAGGTGACCCCTATTACAGTGTCAGTACAGACCAGATGGGAAGCTAGAACTCCCACCTCCACCCACCAGCAACAAGAAGTCTCTCAACCTTGGACATCAACAGAGGCTGAGTGCAGAATCCAGATTCCTGCCTCCACCTGGTAGTAGCAATGTGGCAACCCCCCAACCCCCAAACCAACTGCCACCACCTTCCCCTGCTGGAGCAGTGTAAGAAGCCAGATACAACAGAATGTTTAAGTAAGATCCAGAGTCTCACAACATACTAGGAAAATGTTCAGGTTAACATTTTCTGACCTTGACATTGACTGAATGAAAAGAGATGATCACTAAATGCCAACACCAAGATGACAGAGATGTTAGAAGAATTTGACAAAGATTTAAAAGTAGCCATGACAAAAATGCCCCAACAAACAACTACAAACACACACGAAACAACTGACAAAATAGGAAGTTTCAGCAAAGAAACAGATATAAAGAAAACCAAATAGAAAGTTTAGAATAGTATATAAACAAAATGTAATGGCCGGGCGCAGTGGCTCAAGCCTGTAATCCCAGCACTTTGGGAGGCCGAGACGGGTGGATCATGAGGTCAGGAGATCGAGACCATCCTGGCTAACACGGTGAAACCCCATCTCTACTAAAATATACAAAACTAGCCGGGCGAGGTGGCGGGCGCCTGTAGTCCCAGCTACTCGGGAGGCTGAAGCAGGAGAATGGCGTAAACCCGGGAGGCAGAGCTTGCAGTGAGCTGAGATCCGGCCACTGCACTCCAGCCTGGGCGACAGTGCAAGACTCTGTCTCAAAAAAAAAAAAAAAAAAAAAAAGTAAAATTCAGTGAGTGGGTTAAACGGCAGAATTGAGAGATGAGAGAATTTGTGAAGTTGAAGATAGAATAGTAGAAACTATCCAATCTGAATAACTAAGAGAAAATAAACTAAAAATAAAATGAAGAGAGTCCCAGAGAGCTGTGGGACTTACAAACCTAACACTCATGTCAACAGAGTTCCAGAAGGAGAGGAAAAAGAGGACAGGGTTCAGAAAGTACTTAAGTAAATAATAGCTGAAAAACCTTCCAAATTTGACAAGGCATAAACCTAAACATTCGAGAAGCTGAGTAAACCTCAAAAAAGGATAATTCCAATGAAATCCACACCCAGACACATTGCCAAAATAGTGAAAACTACAAACAAGCAGAAGGAAATAAATATAAAAACATGAACCAATGAAATTAAAAACAAAAAAAAAGGAGAAAATTAATGAAACAAAGAGCTGATTCTTTGAAAAGATCAATAAAATTGTCAAACTTCTAGCGAGACTGACAAAGGGGAAAAAAATACATAAATTACTAACATCGGCGTGAGTCACTCTGTTCCCCTGGGTTAGGAGCGGGACTTTGCCTCCCGCCTGGGGTCTGCATTTCAGCTCCAGCTTCAGCGACTCATCCCAGCAGGCTGACCCCCTCCA
>NW_012114500.1:837940-866368 GCF_000951035.1 Colobus angolensis palliatus | reverse complement strand
AAATGAAGCCAAGAAAATCACTACAGGCCCTGCAAACATAAAGGAATACTAAAAAAAAAAGCAACTCTACAAACGTAAATTTGACAATTTAGATGAAACTGACTAATTCCTCAAAAAACAAACTACCATAATTCACCCAATATGAAATGGAGTATTTATCTATTAAGGAAATTGAATTCATAATTTTAAAAAGAAATCCCCAGGCCCAGATAATTTCACTGGAGAATTCTACCAAGCATTTTAAGAATTCACACCAGTTCTCACAATCTCTTCCAGAAAACAGAGAAGAACAATTCCCAATTCATTTCATGAAGCCGGTATTATCCTGACACAAAACCCAGACAAAACAGTACAAAAAAAGAAAACTACAAACCAATGTTACTTACGAATATGGACATAAAAATTTTTAACAGAGTTCAGCAATATATAAAAAGAATTACACACCATGACCAAATGGGGTTTATTCCAGGGACATAAGGCTCCTTTGATATACAAAAAACAATTGACATAATCCACCATATTAACAGTCTAAAGAAGAAAATCATGTGATCTTATCAATCAATGCCGAAAAAATATTTGACAAGTCTCAACACCCATTCATGATAAGAACTCTCAAAAACATAGAAATAGAGGGGAACTGCCTCAACTTGATACAGAACATCTATAGAAAACCTCAATTAACATACTTAATCCAGGTGAATGCCTGTATGCTTTCCTTCCAAGACTGGGAGCACGACAAGGATGTCTGCTCTTGTCACTCTTATTCATTACAGTGCTGGAAGTTTTAGCCTGTCCAACAAGGGAAGAAAAGGAAACACAAGGTATATAGATGAGAAAGAAAATAAAACTGTCCTATTTGTGGTTAAAAAAGCAATCCCCAAGAATTTGCACATACATACACACACAAGCCCCCACACAAAACTCCTAGGTTTCAGGATACAAAATAAACATAGAAAAATCAACTGTGGCCAGCCAGGGTGACTCACACCTGTAATCCCAGCACTTTGGGAGGCCGAGGTGGGAGGATCACCTGAGGTCAGGAGTTTGAGACCAGCCTAGCCAACATAGTGAAACCCCATCTCTACTAAAAATACAAAAAATTAGCTGGGCGTGGTGGCACACGCCTGTAATCCCAGCTACTTGGGAGGCTGAGGAGGGAGAATCACTTCAACCCAGGAGGCGGAGGTTGCAGTAAGCCAAGATCGCGCCATTGCACTCCAGCTTGGGCAACAAGAGCAAAACTCCATCTCAAAAAAAAAAAAAAAGAAAGAAAAAGAAAGATCAACTGTATTTCCACATACTAGCAATGAACATATGGACATAAATACCATTTATAATTGCTAAAAAGAAAAAAGTACTTAGGTGTAAATTTAACAAAAAAGGACTTGCATCCAGAAAACTATGCAATGCTGATGAAATAAATCAAAGAAGATCTAAATAAATGAAAAGACCTATCATGTTTATGGATTAGAAGACTCAACAATAGTAAAGTTGTCAATTCTCCCCAAATCGATATAGAAGATTAACATACTTCCTATTAAAATCCCAGAAACATTATCTGTAGATTTAGACAGGCTTACTCTAAAATTTATATGAAAAGGAGAAGAAAGTGGAATTGCTCAGAATATTTTGTTAAAGAAGGAGAAAGTGGAAGGAATCACTCTTCCAACGTTAAGGCTCACTATATGGGTTCAGTAATCAAGAGAGGGTGGTACTGAAGGAAGGAGACACATAGGTCAATGGAACAGAACAGAGAACAAAGAAATAGATCAACATAAATATATCCAAATGATTTTTGATACTGCTATAGAAACAATTCAGTAGAGAAATTGAATTTTCAACAAAAATGGTACTGAAGCAACTGGGCATGCATAGGCCAAAAAAAAGAAGCTTGACCTAAGTCTCACACATTATGAAATAAACAAAAAACCTCAAAATCCATCACAGACTTAAATATGAATGTAAAACTATAAACTTTTTAGAAAAAAAATATGAGAAATCATCGAGTCTAGGGATAAACTAAGAGTCTTAGACAATATCAAAAAGAAAAAAGTGATAAAAGGGATTTCATCAAAATTTAAAACTTTTATTCTCTAAAAGATCCTATTAAGAGGATGAAAAGACAAGTTATAGACTGAAAAAAAACTTGAAAAACATTTATCAGACAAAAGACTAGTATCTAGAATATACAAAGATAGACCTTAGTCATCAAGAAAAAGCAAATTAAAACTCTAAAGCAAGTTACCACTTTAAAAAATCTAATGGCTTAAATTTAAGAGACTGACAAACCATTGCTGATGAGAACATAAACAGGCCTATCTACTTTGGAAAACTGTTTAATAATTCTAACACTGAATGCACACATACCCAACTGTTCCACTCACAGGTATATCTCTAACAGATAGGTGTACCACAAGATATGAAATAGCTATTGAAGCTGAATCACTTTTCGTATATTTATTGGCCATGTGTACATTCTCTCCTATGAAGTATCTTTTCATGTTTCTTACACATTTTTTATCAGATTGTCTTTTTATTGTTAATTTGTAGGATTCTAAGTATTCTGGGTACTAGTAAGGTGCCCATTATTATGTGATGCAAATATTCTCCTACTCTTTTGGTTTTCATTTTCACTCTCTTAACAGTGTCTTTGATGAAGAGAATTTTACAATTTCAACTCAGTTATAGGCAATGCTTTCTGTGTACCACTTAAGACATCTTCGTTAACTTCAAAGTATGAATATTATTTTATGCTATCTTCCAGAAGCTTTACTGATTTTTCTGTCACATTTAGATCAACAACTCATCAGGAATTCCTTTAAAAAAATAGGCTGTGAGATAGGAGCCAAGGTTCTTTTTTTCCCCATATGCATATCCAGTTGACCCAGCAGAATTTACTAAAAAGACCTTTTCCTGTTGCTCTATCATGTCACCTTTATCATAAATCAAGTGTCTGTATATGTCTGAATTTGTTTCTGCACTTTATATTCTATTCTATTGGTTAATTTCTCTGTTTTGACACCAATACCTCAACATCATAATTGCTGCAGTTTTAAAATGAATCCATGTCTGGGAGTGTAAACCCTCCAGCTTTGATCTTATTCAAGATAATCTTTATATTTTCATTTATTTATAACTTCTTTAATTTCTCTCAATAAAAAAATTTCTTTGGTTTTCTGTGTAGAGATATTGCACATCTCTAACCTGAAGTTACTGGATACACTGTAAATGGTATAATTTTTTAGGTTTTATTTCTAATTGTTTAAGGCTAGTATATGGAATTACAACTGATTGTGCTCCTGTGTAACCACAACCCAAGATACAGAACATTTCCAACACTCTAGAAAGTTCCATCATGCTTTTTTTGGGGGTCAGTTTTCCCTGACACACCTCAGAAGCAATTGCTTTCTGATTTCTATCGCCACAGAATGGTTTTGCTTGTTCTTGGGCTTTATCTATACAGCATGTACTATTTTATGTCTGGCTTTTCTTCCCCTCTTACAATAATATGATATTCATCTATGTTGAGTATATCAGTAATTCATTCTTTTTCATTGCTGGTTAGTATTTCATTTTATGAACATATTATGATATATTCACTTATAAATTGTTGATGGACATTTGGATGATTTCTAATTTTGGGCTATTATGAATAAAGCAACTGTGAATATTCTTGTACAAGTCTTTTTGTGGACAAATGTTTTCATTTCCCTTATTTAAATACCTAGGAATGAAATCATTGGGTCATAGGGTTAAATATAGATTAACATTATGAGAAACTGCCAAATAATTATACACCAATTGGTTAACACATGAGAGTTCCAGTTGCTCCATATCTTTGCCAGCATTTTGTAGTAAAACTTCTTTTTTGTTTGTCATTTTGGTTGACATAAAAAAGTATCTCATTGTGGTTTCAATTTCTATTTCCCTGATGGCTAATGATGTTGGACATCTTTTCATATACATATATTACCTTTTGTGAGATATCTGGTCAAGGCTTTTGCCCATTAAAAAATTAACTTTTAAAATTGCTTCTTTATAGTTTTATTACACGTGTACAAGTCTTTTGTCAGATACGTATACTGTGTGCCTTTTAATTAGCCATATTTTAAAATTGTGCTAAAATTTTTGAAAATTGACTTTGTATCCTGCAATCTTACAGGATTTCTAAGTTTTTGGGTCTTTTTAATTGCATTGGTTAAGATTTCCAGTATAATATTAGAAGTAGTGAGAGTAGACACCCTTGTTTTGTTCCTGATCTTACAGGAAAAGCATCACCATTAAATATAATTTTATATAATTTTAGCTGTAGAGTTTTCATAGATTATTTTTATCTGAATGAGGAAATTTCCTTCTATTTCTAGTTTATTGAAAGTTTATATTAAAAATGGGTACTAAACTTTGTCAAATTTTTGTACATCTATTGAGATAATCACATAATTTTTCTACTTTTTGTGTTAATGTGGTGAATTATATTGATTTTCTAATACTGAACCACGATGGTCATGATGTACTATCTTTTTTATATAGCTGGATTTGATATGCAGTGTTTCTTTAGGAACTCTGTGCTTATGATCATGAGGAATATTCACCATCTGTATATCATTTTGGAAGAATTTCTGTTCAAATCATTTACCTATTTTATATTAAGTTGCTTTCTTGAGTTTTGAGAGTTCTCTATATGCAGCTTAAGTATCTATAAATTTAAAAATCTTTCTTCAGCCTAGAGTGCCTTTGCCTCATAACTCTAATTTCTTCTCTTACTATTTTGAGATATGGCAGAGAGAAAGAGTATAATAGGGAGGTTGGAGGGAGTACGCAGCCATGAAACATGAGGGCTGTGTTATCTGACACCCTGAGAAAGCTAGGTGACCCTGATCGCTAGAATTCTCGGCTATATCTCCTCCCCTTGCGAACTGTACTTAGCAGAATGTCTGGGGCAATAGGTACAGAGATACCTATTAAATGACAAGCAATAATTTTAAGATATTGATTAAATGGTTTAAAGACCTAGACTTAGGAGTATTTGGTTTTTTAACCCTAAGACCATTTCTTCAACTTCAGTAATTAATATAATGAAAACCTGGCAGATACATGGCACAAAGCTCCAGGCTACAGGCACACAAAATGCAAAACAGAGAAATAGAGGAAGACAATGGCTGAGAATCTGATCAAGAATAAAGCTCCAAAATAACAGAATTATTTTATATGTACCTCACAGGTAAAAACAGATAAATCCCTGTCTTTGTAATGATCCTGTCCTTGCACATTTTTCTAATGCATTCATTATACTTCTGCATCATTCTTTTAAGCTAAAGTATAACCGCTCATTTTTCAGCACTTCTTAATCAGTTATTACTTCTAGGATTGGCAACTAAAGTAATTCATTCCTCAGCAGGCTCAAATCCTCTTATTCATTTCAGATGCTAAGAGTTTACTTATGGCATCTGCCTATGAAATTCAAGATCATTTCTTCATGAATTCACACATGATCATGATCATTAAAACTGGAAAGGAATAATTACATTTAAATTGGAAATAACTAATTATATGGAAAAGAATGCTATTCAAAAGAGAGCCATTAGCCTGGCATAGTGGTTCACACCCATAATCCCTGCACCTTGGGAAGTCAACGTGGGAGGATTGCTTGAGCCCAGGAGTTCAAAACCAGCCTGGGCAACATAGTGAGACCCGCGTCTCTACAAAAAATAAAAAATTAAAATTAAAATAAAATAGGGTCAACCCAGCACAAAAAGAAAAAAAAAATGAAGTTTCAGTAAAAGATATCACTAATGAATAGTATTTCAGAGCTGGACCTAGATCTACCAGTACTAACTTCATCTTCTCATTTTATTAATGAGTACATTGAGATACGTTCTAACATTCTAAGAAGAAAGGATTGTGTCCTACAGTTTAAATCTCTCTATCTCTTGGGCTGAGGCTGGACAAAAAGTTAATGAATGAATGGCTATGGGAATAGATGAATGAGTGAATAAATAAATATTCTTCTAAATAATGGTCATAAAGCTAGTTAGTGGCAGAGTCAGAAATAAAACCCAGTTCTCCTCCTTTTTTCTTCTGTGGTAACTTCTTGGGTAAATTCATAAGTTGTAGCTACATTAGCAGTTTAGTTAGCTGTCAGGAGAACAGCAATCTTACCAAAATCACTGAGTGACCTTAATTGTGTTTTTCTTTTTCCCATTATGCTTTAAGACATGCAAACAAAAGAAAAGAATGAAAAGTGCCAAGTGGGATGTCATAAGAAAATTGCACTGTAGCCAGATCACACATAGAAAATGACAGAAAAAGGGTAGGCAGAGATGGCTCTGTGATTTTCTTCTCACTCTCACCTGATCTAAGAGATATAAAAGGTACAAAGTTAGAATGCATTAGCTGTCAAATCAACAATATTCTATTAGAGGCACACACTTCTCTTAACAATGGAGCCATTTTATAACCACAGGCTGACATGGTCCACAACCAGGGGAACAAGAGGTAGAAAAGATCAAGGACAGGATATAATGTGATAATGGGGACAATATACTTACTCCTCCAGAAAGTGCTGTTGGGGTCCTATAATAGAACCTGGCCGGCATATTCTAATCCAAGCAATTATTTCAGCGTGTGTAAACCTGTAGTGTTTCATTACATAACAGGCTATCAATGTCCCTGTTCTTCCAAGACCAGCTGTAAGAGAAGGAAACAGAATAAGAAATATAAAGTCTAGCAAATGCTCCCACAAAAACACTGAAATCAAACCTTGCCCAGAAACTGCTCTGCATTCAAGTGTGACGACGATATTATCAACAGCTACTAAACATAACTGCTATCATGTAAAACTCATTTTTTCTTTAAACAATGGAAAGGGCAAAATGAAGCTGCCATACATTTGGGGGCAAGAAGGTGATGTGATAAAAAGCAAATGGGTCTGGCAGCAGCATTACTGGCTGGATTGGAAAAGCCAGAGATGAAAGCAAGAGAGATGAGATGGAAGGCAGGGGCAGGGAAGCAAGGATGGCTGAAGGAGGTTGGGATGAGGATGGAAAGGGATGAGGCCGAGCAAATGCAATAAAGAGGAAAAGATGAATTAGAAACCCATTAGGACTGGGTCACAGGGAAAGTTACAGGTAAGTGACATTTCTGACCTAGAAAACTGGTACAATGTTGACTTCATCCATGAAAACATTTAATTAGAAAAAGAAATAAGGAAAAAAAATGTGTGTTATGTGCGTGTGTGTGTGTGTGTAAAACAAAACAAAGTAGGGGAACGTTGATAGTTTCATTTTTTACATGTTCAAGAATCTTTTGCTTTTGAGGGGACCTGTGTCAGCTCTCCCTGATCAAACAATAAAGGTAGTTTTCTCTTATCTCCCAGTACTTGGGAGCACACAGTACTTCAGCAAATCTAAGACTACCGTCGTGTAGTATCTAAGTTCCACTAAGAAAGAAAAAAATTAAACTATGACATGCTATCAATTTTAAGATGAATTCTAATTTCAGGAATGTTAAAATGTGAAAAAGGTATGTCTTTAAATCTGTGTTCCTCAACCTTTTTTACAGTATTGTTCCTTCCAGGAGCCTCTTTAGATATTTTATTCCTGATCAATCCAAATGAAATTTCACTGTCACAGATAGACTGCATATCTGTTTATGTAAATCTGTGCTTTATTTAAAAAAAAAAAAAGTTTTTCATCCTGCCAAAACAACAATTTTGTCCCTTTGGGGGCAATATTCTTGGATTGAGAATATATATTGAAAATGCAAATTAAAGAACAATCAATCTGATGTCTACAAATGCCTGACATTTCCTTCCCATTAACCCTTCCTTTTTTTTTTTTTTTTTTTCAGACTGAATTTCGCTGCTGTTGCCCAGGCTGGAGTACAATGGCGCGATCTCCGCTCACCGCAACCTCCGCCTCCCGGGTTCAAGCGATTCTCCTGCCTCAGCCTCCTGAGTAGCTGGGATTACAGGCGTGCACCACCATACCCGGCTAATTTTGTATTTTTAGTAGAGACAGGGTTTCTCCATGTTGGTCAGTCTGATCTCGAACTCCTGACCTCAGGTGATCTGCCTTCCTTGGCCTCCCAAAGTGCTAGGATTACAGGCGTGAGCCACAGCTCCTGGCTAACCCTTCCTTTTTAAGAAGTATCCATACTCTGTTTTATTAGATGAGGTGTGTGTATGTTCTGTTTTAATCTGAAGGGACTCTTGTCCCAGATCAAACATCAATGTTCTTTAGAGGCGTGAGGTTTAATTATGGTCTCAGTGGGGCTCCCCGTTGTTTACAATTAAGAGTTCTGAGTAATTTGCCTTCTATTTCACCCAGTGCCTATCATTGTTAATTCCCTAGATGCCTGGCAAGACTACAAGCAACTGTATAGATAAAACACAGGTGACATCCTGGAGCAGAAGCCAGAGCCCAGTGAGTTTCCAGAGTTCTTCCTTCAAGTCACCAATTTGGGTGTCTATCTGGAGAGAAAAGGGCCTTCCTTATGGAGACAACACTGTCTCTCACTGCTCCCCCTTGTGCAAAGACCTGGATGGCTCCCTCACTTAGGCTCCTGTTCACACTCACAACCAAAAAGGAGGTGTAGGAAATTTTCCAATTTCGCTGAAACTAAAGCAGCTTCCCCCTTTTAAAAAAGAGTCTATAATTTTGATCTATAAAAAGAACGTACTTAGCACTCAATAGTTAGGAGCTCTTACCACAACTGAACAGAATAGGAACATTTCACTAAGTTTCTATAAAAACTTTAACAAAATTTTTAAAGCATTTGTAATTAAAGGGCTCCCTGCCACAGCATGACAAGATGTTGAAAAGTGTTCTATTTATACCAAGTCAAACACCAATTGCTTTACAGTTCCAGGCATTTTCTGAAAGCCCTATAGAACATCAATAATCACATACTGGAATATCACAATGTCGCTATATTTTAGATTATCATTTGTGGTAGAGAATTTCAAGAATTGATAGCCATCTCTTTTATCAACCACAAAGTGAAATGCAGATATTGAAATGTAATCCCCAGCAAATTGGTTTCTAGTTTATCTCTGTATAAAATACTTTATGTTGAGGCATGACATATTCATTCCCTTTTCAGTAGCTACCAAAGTTCATCTGACATAGGAAAGATTCTTTCTCCCTCCTTCTTTTAGTTCAATTAAAAGACTGAGTGTTGCTTGAATTCCCAGCAAATTAAGCTGACTTAATCAGGGCAGATGTCAAAATAATTAACAAGCCTATAGTAGATAAGTATGCTCTGAAAAGCAATACAGCTGTAATTAAACCAAAGGTGTAATCCCTATAAAAGAACCCTTTATGTGTGTGCAAGTGGAAGAAAACAAAATAAAACACTCTCAAAAAGACATCACCACATGTAAATGTGACTGTCCTATACAAGAACTGAATTCAATGTTAAAGATTCTGATTTAATAGAAAAACATCTACAATACAGACTGGATACGGTGGCTCACACCTGTAATCCCAGCACTTTGGGAGGCTGAGGCAGGTGGATCATCTGAGGTCAGGAGTTCAAGACCAGCCAACATGGCAAAAGCCCATCTCTACTAAAACTATAAAAAATTAGCCAGGAGTGGTGGCAGGCACCCGTAATTCCAGATACGTGGGAGGCTGAGGCAGGAGAATTGGTCGAACCCAGGAGGCAGAGGCTGCAGTGAGCCAAGATCACGCTATTGCACTCCAGCCTGGGTGACAGAACGAGACTCTCTTTCTCCAAAAAAAAAAAGAGGAAAGAAAAGAAAAAAAAGAAATCTGCAGTATAAAATAAATACATATATTTTTTAAAAGGTAAACATTCACAGGTCAAGGATATAGAGAAAATATCTGTAATAAGAATGTTTAACACCAGAGAGTTTTATTTGCATAAGATCTCTCAGGTAAGAAATACTATCAAGAAACACACTGAGTTTTAATGAAAGCTTTGCAGTTCTTCTCCTTTGAATTTGTCAGTCCAAGATACGGATGGCTAATCCACAGATAAACTCTATGACGTAGTAATAATAAAACTACTTGAACTAGGAAATAAGGCCAAATTAATCTCAGGAAAAAATACAATTTTTATGGCACAAAACTAAACTTTGAAAGAGAAGATAGGATTATTTCCTGCTAAACATTGATATAAATGTTCCCATTAGCTCTCAAGTTCTACTGATGTTTAAAATATGTGACAGGTGGGCTTTTTCTTGGACCTGGGCAATACTGAACAAAATGCAATGGAAAAATAAACAGGGTGCAAATGAATCACATGGGGACAAGCCAACACACTGCCACCCTACTGTGGCCTGAAAGCAGCACCCACAAATGAGCCAGCAAGTGACACCTTCCTAACAGACTCCAAGCCAGAGACAAGACATCCCATAAAGCCAGGGCCCATCCTGCTAGCTAACCGGGTGGTTAGGGAGGGAGAGCTCTGTCCACCCCAGGAGGAGGCAGCCTGGCGTGGGGAGCCCTCCTCCAAACCCAGGCCACGTGCTGCTCATTTCCATCTCTCCGGGTCTCTGGGAAACGGCAGCTTCCCATTTCTGCTCACATGTTCACAAAGTACCTCCACCTACTCAAATCTTAAACATAGAAACAAGGGCCTACAAAACGGCATTTTAATTTCTGTCAGAACCAAAGCCATACTCGTCTGAATAAGTCAGTTACAGCAGCACTAGGCACATGAAAAGAACAGCACCCTCCCCAACACCTACTAGATGATTAGCATAAAATGAGAGGGAAACCGGGTCTAGCCCCAAAACCACGAGCACAGCACCACCCAGCGACACTAGGAGGAGCTGCGCGTGAGGAACTCGAGGCTCCAGCCCAGGGCGGCCCAAGAGATTTCTCCTCGCTGAAATCAAAGACCCAGTAAAATATCTGGAATATTTCCAGTATTATCCACACTGAAAGATCTGGAGTGGAATAGATTTTGAGCCTCCTTGAAGTCTAACAACTAAGCTTAGAGCAAATGGCATGTCATATTTTCTGAGTAGCTGACATAGGGTTGCCAGATAAAATACAGAATGCATGTTCCCTGCAATATTTGGGACACACGTATACTTTTTGTTTTAAAAGTATTCATTGTTTATCTAACATTCAAATTTAATTAGGCAGCCTGTATTTTTATTTGCTAAATCTGGCAATCCTAAACCTTCTATACTCTGAACAACTCCTGCCCCAAAGTATCCACCTCCAGAGATCAGATATTTGCAAAACCAACTCTTTAAGTTCATTCCAAGAGGCAGCATCACATCAGCAGCATTGTAAGCTAGCCGATTGTCCCTAGCAACAGGCATAGAAGACACTCTGCTCCATGAAGCCAAAGACTAGCAGGGGAGGGATGGGCAGAGACTGGAATGGGGGTCCCGATAACTGGGTCATAAAACAGAACCACGACAGTGCAAGAGGATGGGGAAGAGATGAGCAATTCTGAAAAAAAAAAACAAAGGAGAGAGGAAAACTAACAACCCTTGCCTCTTGAGAATTTCACCTGTTTAAAGGTGTTCCTGCAGCCTAAGGACACTGCTACTGTAATTTCCCCTCATTGTAGCACATGGACCTGGAAAGGTAAGGTCTGAAAAACTGGCATATCAAGAAAGCCACACCACCACCAATTGTCCACACCCAAGCAATCGTTTCTTTAAGAAGGGGTTACAAAAATGAGTTTGTGTCCCAGTTGTCTCAAATTAAAAACCTCATTGTGTTCTAAGACACTAAACAGGTTTTGTTTTATGTTATTCGCTCTTCTTTGGCCTGCCCCTTCGATAAGCGCAGCCACCACCACCGAGGCCTTGCACACACCTTTGCAGTGAACGGCGATGGCCCCTTCGGTGTTCTCACAGATGTTCAGGAACCTTCGCACGATGTTGTCACTGGGTGTGCTGCCATCTATGAAGAAGAGGTCATAGTGCTCGAAGCCAGCGTCTGTGAAGCGCTTTGCCTCATAAATCTTTTTGTTCAGCCTCACAACTGCAGTCACATTATGCTTTTTGAAATAAGGAAAGTAGGCTTCAGGGGCATGAAGAGGATAACCTAAAGGAAGAAAGGAGCAGTAAGCAAAAGGCATGCATTTCATCTTCCATAACCCAGAAATAAAAACTCTCAACAATGAAGTGTATAAATCTCAACAAGGCTTGGGAGGAAAGTGTGTTGCGTGAGGGAAAAGGTCACAGCAAGCTCCTAAAAGCATCAATCTTCATAACTGTAAGCACCATAGGAGGTTAAAAAGAAAACTTCTCTAAGTACTGGAAATACATCATTAAAGTTCAAAATCTCAACCTCTAGATTCGAATCCTGGGGGCATACTCTTCCGACTCCCAACACAAAGGCATTCTTGAAGTACTCAAATGTGCATAACAGACCTAGAATGGTTCTTGGTGACTTTATTCTCCCTTGAGCTTTATTCACCACTTCACAAATATTTCTCAACTACAGCTAAAGCTTTTTTGCCATATGTAGAGTTTTAATTTGTAGTACAATGCTCCCCAAAAGCAATTATTATTAAGTACCTACTATGTACAAGTCACAATTGCATCTCATTTCAAATTCTCAAAACCATCTCTTAAGGATGGCTAACTCCATTTAACATATTAAGAAACTAAAAGAGGGGGTGTTGGGGAGATATTGGTCAAAGAAAACAAAATTTCAGTTAGAAAGGAGTATGTCCCAGAGATCTATTGTACAACATGGTGACTATAATAACAATGTATTGTATACTTGAAAGTCATTTAGAAAGCAGAATTTAAGTCTTCTCACCACAAAAAAAAAATGTGAATACTTAAGTAAAACTTGACTTAGCCATTCTACAATGTATACATATTTCAAAACCTGTTGTACACCATAAATATATAATTTTTATCAATTCAAATAGAAACATTTTTTAGTTAAAAACAAAAAGAATAACTTTTGTGGATACCTCCTTTTTTTGAGGGAGGAAGATGCTCCGTCTTTAAACCCCCTTTTATTTTTGAGCGGCTCCACCATCATGTGAGTAATCCTGGGAGCTATGCAGTCAGCTGGGTTACAGACCTAGCCTTAGCTAATCAGCCAAGGTGACCACTGGGGGCGCTGGCCATTGCAGGCCTTGCTTGGCAGCTCCAAAGGTTCAGGGGACTAAGTTCCCAGCACACTGATGGCCACATCTGTAACCCATTCAGGATTCACTGATCCCTAACATACCAGCTGAGTGAAATTATCTCAGTTGGAACCCATTCACGATGGTAGGTTCCAGGGGTGGCGGCAGCCAGCAAAGTGAATCAGACTGTTTCCGTGCTGTGTCCTTGGCTGTATTTCCTGCTGCCTTGGATCCCTGTTATGCTAGTCGGCTCTCAGCTCCAAGCCAACTCTCTTATGCTCTGTGACACTGGGGCTGGAGTCCATATACGTCCTACATTTCCCAGACTACCTTTCTATTTGACTTCCTATTGGTTGTAAAAATGGGAGGCACTAAAGTGCAACCTGAGGAGGAAGGAACTTCTTCCTGTCCTCCTGGCAGCATCACTTCAGCAGCAGAAAACAGGAGCAGCCCGAGTTCTCAGCTTACTTTGGCTCTCATACCACTATCCTGCTGCACTCACCTCTGAGGCTGGAGCCCTCACGGTCTCCACTCCTCAGCCCCCAAATCCAAACACCAGCTGTGTGGCATTCCCTTCAGAGGTCAGCGCACCAACCTTCTGGCTCCTCCTCAGAGCTCCCAGGTTCTGCTAATTCCACTTTTGTCCCTTTCATCCCCCCAGCCTTAAAGGTACTAGCTGTTTTCTCCAACGTATTCTGGTTTCTTCAGTGTTGCCTTTTTACTTTTTAGTCTTTTTTGAAACAAACTCCTTGTATTAAATTTTTATGTTTGAAGTGCCTGGTGTGGTTCCCATTTTCCCACTTGGGTCCTGTTCATATTTTAAGCCTAGTTCTCCAGCCTTCTCTTAAAGTCTATGAGCCACCCAACGTATTCCAAAAACTGCCTTTTACCAGAGTTAGACAGCCCTAACTGGTACACTTGGCCAGGTCCCACAAAGGACGAAGACAGAATTGGAAGGCAGGACCAATTAATCCACAGCTCAGTCTGTGATTTTCACAGGCCATGTTGCTTTTGAGCAAAGAGGTAATACACTGCTTATTTAAAATCTTCTTTGTAGAAACAAAAACATATACAAACATGGAGAAAACATGCTTTTCTAACTGCAAAAATCAAGTCTGTTTTCCTAGTTGGTTTACTTGCTCAAATTATTTTCCTGCAACAGATTTATAGCCTAAAGCAAAAAGAGAACTGTAGTTGGCATTAAGAAATAACAGTTTTTCTATCATGTGAGGAATGGGGAGGAGAAGGGCTCATAAACACCTGGAAAGCCTGCCCTGGGTGTGGCAGGCTGGTGAGAGCTTCTGCCTCCAGGTTGCTAGCATGCCTGGGACGGCAATTGCCTAACCCCTTCCTCCCTGCAACAAAGGCTGCAAGAATCTCTCCTTTCATATATGAATTTCCATCATGAGTAAATGGCAGCATAGCTAATATGCCTAAATAGAATATTAAGAGAAACGATGTACATCTCTTTTGAGAAAAAAACACTGGACAGAAATTGTCCAAATATGGCAACAGGGCACTGAAATAACAATAACAACAATAATTGTACCTAACATTTATCAAGCACTTACTATGTGCTAGCCATTATGCTAACTGCTTTATGTGGATTATCTCATTAAAACCTGCAATTACTCAATTTCTGGTGCCTGCAAAAGCTGGCCCATACACATACAACTAGTAACAGGTACAGCCAGTATTTCAATCCTGACAGTCAGATTCCAACACCCGTGCTGGGGCTAATTTCAAGTAAGATTCAACTTGATTCTATCTGTTAAGGCTCCAAATAAGAGAACATGATATGAGCATGAGCGGTTAGAGTTGGTGAGCAGGTTTTACAAAAATCCGTAAAACTGTTCAGAATAAATTATAACGAACCGTGAAAATGTCCTATGACCTGTGAACAACTGTGTGTGGCTTTTACGGATGTAAGTGGGTGCTTTTTGTGAGAGACTGGTTTTAGCAATGTGTGAAACGTGCCGACCCAGAGCTGATGGAGCCTTCATCCTACCCTTACTCCATCTGGCCACAAGATGGTGCCCTGCCATCACTGAACCACAACAAAGTCCTGGCGCTGAGCTGACCAAACACATGAACAGGGTATCAGAGTCAAAAGAGATTTCTTTATTCATCTCTTCCCAGGCCCTCATTTTAAAGTTTGAAAACTGAAGAACAGCAGAGTCAAATGACTAGTCTGCTCAGTCATTATTAAAAGTAAAAACTGCAAAATGAGCAGGCAAATGTAGAAAGACATAAAATCTGTTGATTAGGCTAGTTAATGATAAAAATGTAACCATAATACCTGCTATCTAATAAATGCCTATTATGTGTGCCCGATACTCTGCAAGGCACTTCATATAACATCTCTAATCCTCACTAGGTGCCTGCAGTGAGCATCATATTTCTCCCACTGTGATATACAAGAAAACTGATGCTCAGAGAAGTTGTGGAACTCACTGAAGTTCACGCAGCCAAAAAGGAATGGAGCCAGGCTTCAGCCTGCCCAGGCTCTTTACTAAACGGGACACTGGGCTTCTCTCATTAAAGGAGCAGGCTAATGCCTCAAATTGTTGGGATTCTCAGTCTGAAGCTATCTTTCTGTGTGTGTAAGAGACAGAGTGTGTGTGTGTGTGTATGTGTTTAAATAGAAGTGAAATGACAGTGACACTTAAGAGACATTTTTACAGAAAATCTGAAATCCAAAATATCTGTTTCATTCTGTTGTTATCCATCACTTATCAATTCAAAATTGTTTAACAAAAAAAAAGTTGGGTTCTTCTCTTCCCCACTGCCAAAACAATGTGAATCAAAATGGCTAAAAGAAACTCCTAGTGTTCCCTGTTGACACAAACACACACTTAAGGCTCTTATAATACATTCTGCCCAGATCCCAAGATTTTACAGCTTCCTTTAGCTACCTCCTAGCAACAGCTTTTTGATCATTTTTTTAAAACCTCAGCTTTTCTACCAACGAACCTCTAAAATGACTTTCAGCCTCCTCAGAAAAACAAAGGTTTCTCAATTCAAAAAAAAAATTACCAAGATGTCACTGTAATTGGATCAGGTTTATTAATTCCATCACAAAATTATTTTCTCAACGTCAAAAAGAATTTACAAAGTTAAAGTCCTTTACAAAAAAATATAGTGAAGCTTCTAGTGAATATCAGATCTTAAAATGGAAATTCCAGTAAAATAGCAATATTTTACCAATGGCAGCCTTAAATGAAATTGCTCTAGGCATCATAAAAGCTGACAAAGATGAAATAAATGTACATTCAGACTTTTTTATGTCAATATGAGAGGGCACAATATATGCATAGACTAAAATATGCATATAGAGCAATATCTTAAAGGGATTATTTCTTGATTATATTATGTTTTTAAAGAGCTTTACTCTTTATATTGCTTAAACTTTCTAGAGTGAGTGTGTACATCCTCTATAATAAAATTTAAAAGAACACAGAATTCAGAATTAAATAGACCAATGTTTGAATCCACATGCCAACAATTACTGGCCTATGAACCTGGACAAGTTAGGTAATTCCTGTACGCCTCCAGCTTCTTTTCCATAAAATAGATCCCACCTGCTCCAGAGGGTTGTTCTGATCATTAAATAGATGATGTGTGTGCAAGAGACTTAGCAGGTAAGCGAATGGTAGCTATAATTTTTCCCCGTATTAAATACAGGACCAAAAAATATTTTAAATATTTTTGACACTTATAACTTATTTGACACTTATAACAAAATATGCATATCCTTCTATCTAGTGATTCTATTTCTAACAATTTAGAGAAGAAACTACAGCTGCAAAAAGATGTATGAACATCTATGCCAACCACAGCAGTTTTTAAAAAGTGAAAAACTGTTCATCTGGTTAAATAGATGATGAAATTTAAAAAGAAAAAACAGAATAAGAATAAGTGAAAAACAGCTTAGATCTCATTCAAAAATAAATTAACAGGCTGGGCTCGGTGGCTTAAATCTGTAATGCTAGTGCTTTGGGAGGCAGGAGGATCGCATGAGCCCAGGAGTGCAAGATCAGCCTGGGCAACATAGAGACCTCTCTCTACTAAAAATTTAAAAAAAAAAAAAAAAAAAAATCTGCCAGGTATGGTGGGATGTGCCTTGTAGTCCCAGCTACTTGGGAGGCTGTGGCAGGAAGATCATTTGAGGACAGGAGTTCAAGGTTGCAATGAGCTATGATCACACCATTGCACTCCAGTTTGGGCAACAAAGCAAGAGCCTGTCTCTAAAAAGACAAAAGGAAAAACCAAAAATAAATTCACACAATATGGCACAGTCATATGGTAGAATAATATGCAATGCAATCATGGAAAATGATTACATGGATCTACATTTACTGCTATAGAAAGAAGTCGTGATATGTTAAGGGAAGAAACCTGGCTGTAAGATAGTAACTATGTTATGATCCCACTTCTGTTAAAAAAATAATAATACTTTTAAAACGCATGTATCCATAGAATACACAATGTCTATATACATTAAAATATTTTAAATGGCTTTTACAATTATACCTCTCAATTTCTCATTAAGAAAACATAGTCAAACACGGGAATCACAAATGGTGAAAGTCTTTTGACCTTGCCAAATACCCAACAACAAAACTACTACTGAAACAATATCCCTACTAACATTTCCTGGGCCTCAGTCAGGTAATTTGCACAGAAAGCAGGTTTAATCAGTCTTATCTTGAAAGGCCAACTGTCAGAAAGCAGTTTCCTCAGGTTCTCAACATGTAATTCCTAACAACCCAAAATGACAGAGGTTAATTACTGAATGTCCAGACCAAAACAGATTATTTAGCAAGCTTATAAGTGAGAAGATCAAATTCTGGCTTCATCATGGAGGTATCCTGTTTGTGAGCTTAACTCTCTAGACCTGAATTGCCCATCCACACAGTAAAATGATGATTCAAGCAGAGTTCCCTATTAGATATGTCACAGGTATGAAATGATAAGCATATTTATGAAAGCTCAAATTATAAAACCTAAATGCATAAATAACAATATGCAATGAAACTACATTCTAGAATATTCATTAAAGAAAAATAAATCTTTTTTTTTTTTTTTAAGAGACAGGGTTTTGCCATGTTGCTCAGGCTGGCCTTGAACTCCTGGCCTCGAACTCCTGGCCTCAAACAATCCTCCCACCTCGGCCTTCCAAAGTGCTGGGATTGCAGGCACATGCCATCATGCCCAGCTGAAGAATAAATCTAGACCAGAGGTTTCAAGTTAGGTTCCCTCAGAACACTTGTATTCCACCTCTATGATCAGATAGAGAGAGAGAAAAGAGTAGGGAGTGGGGCGGGAAGCTATTCTGTTCATGGATATTTTTCAATTTTATATACTTCTCTTATAAATTATTCTTGAACCTCTGTTGTCTATCATTACTTTTCTTCTAGGGAATGTTAGTAGATAGAAAAAATTAGTAAGTACAAAATATGTATTAATTGGAAAACCTGCATAGCTGATCATGTTTTATTCAAAAGGTTTATTTTTAGTTTTGCTTTTATTTTTTTCCTAAATATGTATGCCCATGGCAATAAATATGCTGCAAACAAGTAGTTTAACCACTGTCAGCCAGAAAATTGTACCTAGTTGTCACAATGGAACTAAGTGTATCAGTGTAGTGGCAATGTTTAGGAGTCCTCCTCTGGTTTGGAGTACCAGTTCTGCCTATTACTTTGTTACCTTGGGCAAATTCCCTACTAATAAGGCTCAGTTTACTCCTCCCTAAAATGGAGATAACAATATCTATATCTCATAGAGTTGAGTGTTAAAAGAGATAATGCTGAAATTTGTGTAACTAACACGTAAGCATTCAATAAATGACAGATTGTCTTCACCATCATTATTCAACATGGTGTTACACAAAGAATACCTTCATGTGTAGCACTCTACCAACAAATAAATCTGAGAACCACTGAAAGAATACAGCAATCTGCTTATAAGTTTGACCAGTTCGTTTCTCAGATTCTTCTCTAATAATTGGGGGTCAGGTAAAGTCAACATCCTATTTATGGCAAGCTAAAAATTTGTTAAGTTCTAAAACAGTGATTATAGCTCCACCTACTGGAAGTATAATTTTTAACACACTAGTCACCGCTGTTCAATTTTTTAAATTGTGAATAAATATTCTTTGGAGAATATTACCAAAGAAAATAATTATCTGAAGAAGTTAAGAAACTTAGAAAGATAAATCAAAATAAATGTTTGGATGGTAAAGGAAAAACACACCTACCATTTTCAATTTTGCTTTTAGGATGTGGTCCACTAAATGCTAAAAATTTTCCTGGAACAATCCAGTTGAAGTCACCATTTTCAACTCGCTGGCAGAATTTTGTAAGAAAAGAGAAGAAAAATATTTTATAATTCTTATACAATTTAGGAAACCCTTACAAATTAAACCACTTTTCACTCTTAGTACTAATTAGACATACATGTAGACAAATATAGCTTAAAATAAAAACATGCACCTGATTCTCAGAATGCTATTTTGGAATTCAGTCTGCTTTAGAAAAACTTGTGTCTAGACTGTATGAAACGTTTAGAAACTTTTATTTACAGCAGAGGTATTTTGCATAAAATGTTTGTTTCCTGGCCACTCTGCAAACAAATGAAATGAAAACAAACATTGCTTGTCCTGGCAATAAATAAGAGAAAATGGGAAATATGAACACTTTCCATGAATGTAGTAAACATATTTTTAAAAATGAAAAAAAATCTGTAAATATCAAGCTCATGATGAATACACTTTCAATTTTTTTTTTCTCTTTTTATAGAGCTGATATCTCTTGTCAATGCCGATTTTTGGAGGGGGAAATGGCAAAAGGCAGGAGGGAGGGATACTGGCACATCCATTCCACAAACCAGAGTCAGACAAGCTGTACTCTGAGGGCTAACAAGACTCAGACAAGTGACATACACAGAGTCAGGTGCTCCTCCACTCCAGCTAATGAGACACCTTGCAGGAAAGCAGACTGAACACAGCTGATCTTCCAATTGAATTTTCATCTCTCTTTTTAAAATGTTGACTTTTTAAATTAAGTTTTTAACTCCTATGAAACCAAAAAAATATGCCTGTTGGCTGACTTTGAGCACCAGTTACGAGCCTCTAGTCTATACACGCTAAGAGATCCTCAGAAAAGGCTTAAAGACCAAGAAAGTGGCCAAGCACCTTCCCATGGCTCCATCATCTCCCCCTTTTCTTCCCTTCCCCATGTGCCTTTGAACCATGGGACAGTGGGGCATGAGTAAGGTTACCCCAAATTTTGCAGTCATTGGGAGGCATTTGTGCAATGCATCGCAAAATATATATGTCACCTCTTTACTTACGCTGTCTTTACCACCACCACCCCCTCCCCACCTACCCCTTCCCTTGCCTCCTCATCTCCATCCTCAGGGCAGGGAAGCAATGTTGTTCTCTTCACTGGGCCATCCATTACTATTCATATAAAAAGCTTTCTCCCCCATTATATGGTAAGGACCTTAATAGTACAAAACTGACCCAAATATAGACTCTGTAACTCTACCGTAAGTACACAATAAATATTCGTTAAACAAATTGGAATATGGCCATCAAAAAAAAAACTGCAGCCACTACTTTAACTACTTAAATTGCCCATTATCATTTCCATGAAAATCAAAACTTGGTTATAAAATATAATTGTCATTTTTTAAATGCAGATGTTTCTTCCCAGTTATAAAAAGTTATATGTGAAACTGTGCATACCATTTTATAAACATCTGAACTGCATTTAATCTAATTGTAATAAACATAATATCTCCAGCTGGGCGCAGTGTCTCACACCTGTAATCCTAGCACTTTGGGAAGCTAAGGTGGGTGAATCACCTGAGGTCAGGAGTTCGAGACCACCCAGGGCAACTTGGTGAAACCTCGTCTCTACTAAAAATACAGAAAAATTAACCGGGTATGGTGGCATGTGCCTGTAGTTCCAGCTACTTGGGAGGCTGAGGCAGGAGAACTGCTTGAGCCCCAGAGACGAAGGTTGCAGTGAGCTGAGTTCATACCACTGCACTCCAGCTTGGGCCACAGTGAGACTCCATCTCAAAGAAAAAAAAAAAAAAATCTCCAAAATGCCCTAAGTAAAATCTATTTTATGAGTGTTATGAATGTTATGAATGCACATGTGAAATTAAACCTCAAGCATAGCTTCTATTTATAACAAATAAAGAATCTAATTATGGCAATTAAACATTTGCTTGTTTAAATAAAAGTCTCAAATTAATTATCCAATATCTCTCAAGTAATTATTAAGCTTAAAATAGTATTTGAAAATCCAAGAATAAAGGTATGCACTAATCATCAAGAGACTAAAACCAATTCTTTATGAACAATAAAAGAAAACAGGTTTCTACGGTCACTATTTCTGTATCCTTGACCACCAACCAAGTAGGTTAGATAAATACACTGTGCAATATCTCTTATTTGGATTACAGAAATCCATTTGGTTAAATAGCAACCTTTTGTAATTAATCATATGGAGAGAGGCAAGGGACTCCCTAAGATACATTCATTCACAGAACCAAAAGAATATGTTTGCAAATCCTCCTACTCAAAAAGATAAATAGGTAATATTGGGTTATATTCAGCAGCCAGGATAAGGTTGATGGAATAAACAAAAAAGATTAGGTCTTAGACCTAAATCTGAGAAAAAAATTAATAAGAAAGTTACAGCTTTTAATCAACCTAATATAATATACATTTACTTTGGTAGTCTTCCAAAGTTAATATTTGTGCCTTTATTCCTAGTGAATCATACAAATGTCAATATTTATCAATAACAAAATACTTTATATGACACAAATTGGTTTTTCTAATTAAACACACACATACACTTCAAAGAAATCTAGATCAGACAGGAACTTAAGGTACTTTCCAACCCTACCACATTTTATAAACAAATACCTAAGCAACAATGAGGCAAGAGTATGATTTCACCACTTCTGATCTGAAGCCTACTACCTACCAAATACTATGCAAAAAAAAGACAGATGTTCTTCACTGTAAGAAAAACCCAAAATAAAAAAATCTGAATTCCTCAAAGTGATACATTTAGGTGTTGTTATTCACTGTGCCGTAGGATTCTCCAGTCTACAAAAGATTCACAGCTTTCTTTTGCATAGTTCACTCTCTTGGTGCACTCAAAATATAACTTGACTAAAAAACGTGAATTTTTACAATTCTTTTTTTGGAGATGGAGTCTCATTCTGTCACCCAGGCTGGAGTGCAATAGTGCAATCTCAGCTCACTGCAACCTCTGCCTCACGGGTTCAAGCAATTCTCCTGCTTTAGCCTCCCAAGTAGCTGGGATTACAGGTACACGCCACCAAGCCCAACTAATTTTTTTGTATTTTTAGTAGAGACCAGGTTTCACCATGTTGGCCAGGCTGATCTCGAACTCCTGACCTCATGATCCACCCAACTCAGCCTCCCAAAGTGCTGGGATTACAGGCATGAGCCACTGCGCCTGGCCAATTTTTATGATTTCTACAAAATGCATCTGTGAGTCTAAAATAGTGGTCACAAATATATTTTTCAGTCCAAACACTGAAAACTATTTGACCTTTTTACTACTGTAATAAACCTACAGTAAGACAGAAAAGATGATCTTTGAGGTTGACGATTACAAGATTGATTCCCTTTATCAACAGATGTGTTTTCTAGGAAAACATGCAGAAACAATTTTGAAGTGCAATCCAACATTCATTTAAACATTTGCTGAGCCTTTATTATATATCTAGGACTGTAACATACTGTCAAACATAAAACAATACAAAGCATTCTCTGTGCTTTTACAGAGTCCAAAGGCAAGTGGGAATGACAAATAACAGTAACAAAAATGGCAGCAAATATGTGGATACCACCGACTCTTTGTTAAGCACTACTGTATTCTATACAACTTAATTCTCATAGCAACCCTATGAAGTAGGTGTTATTCTCATCTCTGTTTTTTATCCATTAAAGAAAAAGTCAAATTACACTTTTAAAGTGTGATACTAAAAGTACAGAAGAGGAATGACAGTGGCACAAAGACTATTTTGAAATTTAATAAGGTAGAACCACAATGGCTTTTTAAAATTCATTTAAGAAGTGCCTTCTTTATATTTCCCTAACTTCTAAAACAACAAAACAGTGTTGACAGTATAGTTGTATCACATAAACGCAAACATGCTGTAAGGATGGGCACTTTAAGAGCTTAAAGCAAAGTAAATATTTGAATTATTTCGTTTAAGTTGACGTGCCATCTGGCTTTAAATAATAATCAAACTCTAGATTATTAATTTAGACTTGCTTTTGAGGGAGACGGTGCAGTGGAGGGAAAAAGGAGTGCCCCATGTGGATGACTGCTTCACCTCTGCTAGCATCAGCTGCAGCAGAGAGACAGTAGGTTGGAAAACATGTAGGGTCCCATTCCAACAGTCCAGATCAGTGAACACCTCTGCTAGTACAATAACAGCAGGGTGCAAAAATCCAGTGCACATTTGCAGATGCCACTCCAAAGCTCAAGACGCAAAGATGATTTGGAGTCAGCAGCACATACATGGTTGTTGAAACTTGGAACTGGATGCACTCAATCATACAAAGTGTGTATAACCAGAAATCATGAGGCCCTAGAGAACCCCAGCAAATCAGAGTGGGCAAAGGAAGAGAAAGGACTTGAGAGGGAGGCTGAAAAAGATGGCTAGCCATGGACGGAGAAGAAATCCAAAAGACAGCACATTATAAATCAGGGAGGGGATGTGAATTAGAGAGCGACCACAGAATAAACCAAGTAGGAAGAAGAACAACCATAGCCACTTGGTTTTACGAACCCTTGTGTCAACAGGAACAGTTTCAGTAGAAGCCAGACCATAATTAGTTAGAGTCGAGACTGCTCTCTTAAGAAGTCTGGAGATAAAAGAAGGAAAAGATACCAAACAATCATTAAAGAGGAAGAAAAAAAGCCATGGGGAATTGTTTAGGACAGGGTAATTCTCAAAACATTTCATAGACTTAACCAACGTGACCTTTGAACCAGCAATGGGTGTAAGATACGGAAACACTGGGTCCCCTCACTTTTGCAGTTGCAGTGTCCAGGAAGTAATTTTGCTTCCTTAAACGTGAGGATTTAGAGTGGTGTAATGAACGCTACCAGATGGCTGCAGGAGAATGCTTCTTCTAATAGTTCTTCCAATATTCAAATCGCCAACAGGAGGCGCACTTCCATAACTGCTCCAGGTGGTGAGGACAGGCCCACATACTTGCATTCTGGGGACTGCTTGACCCCAGTCCTATGGCAGTCCCATATTTCCAGTTCCATAATCCACCAACATGTAAAGAAGGCAGACCAAGCAGCATCCAGATTACATTTTAGTTTGCTGTACAAATTCTAATTCAAAGTCTTGAAGCATCATAACTTCAGTGTTCAACAACATTGACTCCTGCTGTTGACCCGATGTGACTTGTTGAGAGATGGGAGGCCTAACAAACTTTACTGTTTCTCAAGGTAAGTGCTAAAGAGCAATTGTTAGGACTCTACACAACCTGGTCAATCTGGAAATTTACTTACACAGTGAAGGGTGACAGAGTCAACCTGGAGATAGTCCCCAGTCACATATTAAACTAAATTGATGTTGCATACAGAACTGGTCTTAGATTAAAATATCTAGCAATCTGTGTTGTAAATAACTGACAGAACAAAAAAACCTCACTCTTGCAGCATAGATTGGCTGCTGATAAAAGAAACATCATTTGAAGAAGTTGTCTACCCTGGTAAATTTGTCCCTTGGAATATTACTGCAAAATCAGAATAGACTACTAATTAACATGTTTTAGGCACTTTCCACAGAAAACAGATCATATAAAATATCTTGAAATTTGCTTTTCTCCTGTTTTTAGTATTTATTCACACATTTATTCATTAGTTCTTTCATTCCACAAATAATGACTGCCCACTATGAGTGTACTGTGCTACTAGGTTACTTACTCAAAGAATAATAAGACACAGTTCCTGCCCAAAATTACCCACAGATACAGGAAAGACACAGATGTGTAAACAGAGTACCACACAAGGCATGTGGTACACACATGAGAGGAGCTTCCACAGGGTTGAGAAGGACTTAACAGTCAGCCGTGTAAATACAGTGGACCAGAAAGAAGAGTTGACGGGCAGGAGGAGGGAGCAAGAGCATGTGCAAAAGCTCAGAAGCCACCACCTGGTTAGCTGCGTGGATTTGGGTATGGGAAGGGAGTGGAAAAGGACAAGGGTGGAGAAGAAGGACAAGCCCATGTAAAGAAGGGCCTTCCGTGCTATAGTAAGGAGTCTGCATTTCCTCCACACCTTTAGTCAGTGTCGAGCCCATGAAGGGGAAATGATAAAACAGGGGAACGATATAATCAGACTTAATTTTTAAAACCTACACCCTGATAGTAATGTGAAGTCTTGATCGAAGAGGCCTAAGATCCAAGAAAGACCCAATCCCAGGCGTCCAGAATGAATCCATGCTTTTTCACAAACAGTTCTCAGATGGGCTACATTGTAATGTGGCTAAAATAATGTGAAATCACTTTCTAGAATAGAAATGGTCTTTCCCCAAAAGAGCACCCTTTAGGTGAAGATAGCAATAATGATAAACTGAATTGCTTGAATGTCTCAGGAACAAAATAGTCCACATTTCAGCCTGTCGTTGATCAGTGAGAAATTCTGTATCACAACTAAATTGATAAGCATAAAAATGGGGGCTTGGGGCAAGACTCAAATATGGCAACTTCTGCAGAATGAGGCACAAGAATACATGGATTCTATGATACCAGGTGACAAGAGTAAAGGCTTTAACCCTACACATGGAGAGATGATATTACTGGTAGCCTCCTAAAAAACAAAAAAGAAAAAGAAACATTGGGCCTAGCAAATATATGGAGCAAACAGGAGGCATTTAATATCTGTTCAACAAATGAACTGAAAAGCTGTAAGAATGCGGCCACAAGGAGCATGGTGTGGCTACTTGACTCTCAAATAACAAATGTTCATCTGCACACCATTATTTCTGTAAAACAAAGCTTCCTAACCAGTGTGACCAGAATGGAGCTGCCTGGGCAGACTGGAGCAGCCAGAGCCCCCAGGCCAGTTGCCAACAGCTGTGAGCTATAATCACAGGGTGTTGAGCAAATATTATCATTTTCTCCATGTGCCATGATGAAAAAACAAAAGGAAGCCCTGTGCGGTGACTGTTGTCAAGGCAGTAACCAGTGCCTCTGTCATCAGGCCTGCAGGCCAAGTGTGGCTCTAACTTCTGTCAAGACAATGGTAAAGAAGTGGCCTTGATTTGTTCACATTTAAAAGTACAGGATCAAGGCTACAATAGTTTGATATTCTGGAAAATATTCTCATAATTTTGTTTTTCACACTCAAGAAAGGAATGACTTATAGCAGGGGGCAGATAATGGCAGCTAGAAAATAGCTCAAAGAAAAAAGTCAAAGTACTTTCTCAGTTCTGAAGTCGTTTTTGAACTTTTAGTTTCACCTAATCCCCAAATAGATATTTAAGGAGACTCCTTGAAATTGCATGGGCTGATGTCCGGAGCCGTGAGGCCCGGAAATTGCCACGGCTTCTGTTGCTTAAGCTCCATATCATCAGAGACAAGATGGCGTATTTCCGGGTTCTTCATTAACAACTTTTCCCGCGCGCGCCAAACTTTTTCGCGCCCAGGAAGATAATGCAGCCTACAGCGCAGGCGCAATGCCATGCCCGGGAAAAATACCAATTAATGGCGCATGCGCGATTGTAATTTGAGAAAACCCAGCCCCCGTCACTGCCCTGGCCAAACCTCTTCCCCTGCCAGCCTATATAAGGTATTGCACTGCCACCATTAAACGAGACTTGATCAGGCTATTTGTCTTGTCTCCATTTCTCGTGTTTTCTTGTCTCCTCCATTCCCACTCCCCCTTCCAGGGTCCGTTCGACTGTCCTGCAGGACGGGACAGGCTGAATTTTGAATGGGATAATAAATGTAAGCCACAGTGATGAGGAACCTCCAATGTTGCCACTGAAGCATCATTTCTCTAAATTTCTTCTCCCAAACCCAACTAAGGACACTGCTACCACATCACACTTCCATCATCAAACATGGCAAGCTTTCTGGTAAACAGTGGAAAGCCCTTTGGGGCAAGCAAAATAACAAATGAAAGACACAACTTCAAATTCTCTCTGATAAATAATAACTGCTTACCAGTAGCATCATGAATGATCACTGGTGTTTGGGCAACATCTTGTTTGGTAAGGACAGCTACCCCCCAAAAAACTAGAAGAAAGCTGACTGAAAGTAGACTCTGCATATGGGTGCCACTTCCAGGTCTTACAAGCAGAGTATTAGCCTACACTAGCATTAACCATTAAACTTTACTATTGAAGAGCATAGTTCCTCACATACCTACAGCTACATAATTTAATTGAATGTTCAAGCTCTATCATCTTCATTATTTTTCCCTAGGATAAAAAGTCAACTTTTATTTTTCTGAACTAGATTTGAAATGGCTAGATTTCAAAGGAGTAAACGTTCTCAAGGTTCTCAAAGTATGTATTCTTTGAGAATACCTTAAGGGCCGGGCGCGGTGGCTCAAGCCTGTAATCCCAGCACTTTGGGAGGCCGAGACGGGTGGATCACGAGGTCAGGAGATCGAGACCATCCTGGCTAACACGGTGAAACCCCGTCTCTACTAAAAAATACAAAAATCTAGCCGGGCGAGGTGGCGGGCGCCTGTAGTCCCAGCTACTCAGGAGGCTGAGGCAGGAGAACGGCATGAACCCGGGAGGTGGAGCTTGCAGTGAGCTGAGATCCGGCCACTGCGCTCCAGCCTGGGCGACAGAGCGAGACTCCGTCTCAAAAAAAAAAAAAAGGAAAGAAAAAAGAGAATACCTTAAGAAGCTGTTGGAGAAGCATAAATGTTTTGACACTGATTCTTTGAGGAAGGTTTTAGACCATCGTCTCACAGTTACTTTTCTGGACTTTCCCAGCATACCTGCCCAAATTTCATGTCTGATCGGGGCAAATGTAAGGAACTGCACAGTTCCACAACAGCTTGGTAAAGGACCTGGAAAGACCACATTTTGGAAGATACTTTTGCAAGATGGAAGCCAACACCTGGTGTTGTTTATCAATACTTAATACAATGGGCCATTTTTAAGTCACATGAAAATAAAGCAAGAGCCTGAGGTATCTCACCTCGAGCTTTCTAAATAGAACAGGGCTTTGAAATTAACTCTCATGTGAACCACAGATCACATGAAGCAAGGAGATACAACCTAGGCTTCATGTCATACTGATGGACT
>NW_012114500.1:820304-836670 GCF_000951035.1 Colobus angolensis palliatus | reverse complement strand
GCGTCATTCTCCTGCCTCAGCCTCCCGAGTAGCTGGGACTACAGGCGCACGCCATCACGCTGGGCTAATTTTCTTTTTTTTTAGTAGAGATGGGGTTTCACCGTGGTCTCGATCTCCTGACCTTGTGATCCGCCTGCCTCGGCCTCCCAAAGTGCTGGGATTACAGGCGTGAGCCACCGCGCTGGGCCAACATTTTTCAAATGTTCACCAAAACTGACTGCTCCCCTCCCATCACCTAAACAGTTGTTGTCAAGGTAAAAGCATGACTACCTTCTTGTCAGATTTTTGTTTGTTTGGCTGGTTGGTTTGCAAGAATAAAATTGTACTGTCTGCTTAAAGTTTTTCAAGATTTTTTTCAACTAACCCTCAGCATCACCATTAAAGTTAGAGAGAGAGGAAGGATGGAATAAATAAAAAATCCACTAGTTTTCTCCTTGAATTGCTCCTTCTTCTCTCTCACCACTTCCAACCCCCTCCCACCTCCGTCCCTCCTTTAATTGGCTTTAGTGTTTGGCTGTATATTTAATAATTAATACAACGGGCCATTTGCATTCTTCTTGCTCATATACATGGGGCAGAGATCCAGGTTTTGGGGGGGTCTGAAACTTACCTAATTTGAGGGTCCATCTTAGAATAAAAAATTATTAACACAAAATTGGGTATAGGACTGTAAAAGACGCCCATACAAGTTGGGGGCTGAGGCTCTCTAAAATTTAAGCTTCATTAGTTTCAAAGTAAGTCACCTCTGGTCATATAATGTAGATACCTACATGTGTGGGCTAGGGAGCATCTTACTATCATTTGTTTCATTACAAAGATGGATTTTATTAAAGCACTCTTCCATATCCTTTCTTTTCAACAAACATTATAGAAATCATTCCAAGATAACTGGTATAGCTCAATTCATTTTTTAAAATGACTGCATAACATTCAATGATTTAGATGTACTACAAGTTATCTGACCTTCTTTCTTATATATACATATTCCCTTTGTTTCTAATTTTGGGATTTTAGAGGGGAATGGTATTTTTTGTCACTACTAAAAATGCTTTTATGGTATTTTAAAAACTCTCTTTGGGTTTTTTTCATAAATTGCATTAAATGTATTAATTTTGGGAAAAGTAGCAGCTTTATGATGTTAAATCTTTCTATCCAAGAACAAAGTATATGTTTTTCTATTTGGTCATAATTCCATCCATAGGGAATTTGCAACCTAATAAGGAAAATAAGGCTTGTACACAAATAGCCATGATGTAAGAAAAATGGAAAGTACAAATTGTAACGCATGAAATTGGCCGGGGGTGGGGCAGGAGTACTCCAGAGGCCAGATCTAATCTGTGCAGGATTTTAACACAAGCGAAATGGAGGAGTGGGGAGGTTCAAGGGATGGGGATCTGGGAAAAAGCAAGCTCAACCAGGCAACAGGGATATTCAAGAAATAGTAACTAAGCAGTTCAGAGGAGCTGGAACACAGAGTACGTACAGTGAAGAAACAGGAGATGCGGCTAGGAGGGTAGGCTGGAGCTCATCACAGCTAAGAATGCCAGGACAGGAGAGTTTATCCTCATTTCAGCAGGGCAATGGGAGAAACAGCCAGTTTGCGGCCAAGAACAAGACAAGCAAGATGAGAACCCTATTTTAGGATCACTCAGGTGTGGGTAAGGCAGCCTGGGAGGAGAAGGGCCGAGCTCAGTTAGAGAACTATTAAAATGAAAGGTCCACAGGGAAAGACGTGAGACCTGAGTCAGAGAGAAGGAAGTGAGAAGAGAGAGGAAAGACAGATATAATTAATACATCCTGTGGCACCAGTAGAAGTGATCCAAATACTCACTAGGTTAGGGAGGAAAACAAAGTAATGTTTCTAGCCTTGAGCCTGGGTGCTCAGTAGGATGGCAATGCGGTAACACACACAAAGCAGAGGACCATGCTTGGGTAAAAGATGATCAGTTTATTTTCAGATATGTTGCATTTAACATGGAAACAGAATATCCAAATAGCCATATTCTAGACTAGGGTCCCTAATGTGAGGGCTTCCCTTATCGTACTAAGGATAGAGATAAATTGTATTACTCCTCTGGGGAAACCCAACAGATGAATTCACGTTCCAAGAATGTTGAACCTACTCACATTGTACAGGCTTCTCATCTTTCAGAAAAAGTTAACAACTTCTAGACTCCTTATCCTACTCTTCTTTAATATCTCCTTATAGCACAACCCAGCTTGGAGATAGCCTTTGCCTACATTTTGAGCAGTCAAAACATTAATCAAAAGTTTTGTAATGATGCCATGGGGGAAAAAAATTCAGTCAACTTTTAGAACTAAGTAAATTCAGCCATATTTCAAAATAAAATTTATACAATCAAAAATATTATAAGGCGGCTGGGCATGGTTGCTCATGCGTGTAATCCCAGCACTTTGGGAGGCCAAGGCAGGAGGATCACTTGAGCTCAGGAGTTCAAGATCTGCCTGGGCAACATGGTGAAATCCTGTTTAAAAAAAAAAAAAAATTAGCCAGGCATGGTGGCATACACCTGTAATTCTAGTTACTTGGGAAGCTGAGGTAGGAGGATGGCTTGAGCCTGGGGAGGCAGAGGTTGCAGTGATCCAAGATTGTGCCACTGCATTCCAGCCTGGAGAAAAGAGCTAGATGCTGCCTCAAAAATAAATAAATAAATGGTACAAATTCAGTTTTATTTCAAATAAAACCTGATTTCTAAAATAAAAGTAATATAATTTTACTACCCTACTTAGATTTTTCTTATAAACTTAAGGTGCAAAGTGATTGTCAATAAATATTTGATGACAGAATATATATAGACATGTCGTTTTCCCAAAATAAAATTTTGGTGACTCCTGATTCAAAGGAAATAACCAAGGCTGAAAGGACAAAACTGACCACTATGGAAAACTCCAGAATGCTTTTATTTAGCACCCACTCAATTTGCAATACATGAGCGTGACGGGGGAAAAAAATTAATCAACATGAAATTATGTTTTGTAAAAAAAATTTAAATGTACAAACCTCATAATGTTCATATTCATCCACATCAAACGTCTCAAAGTCAAAAAATCCATGTTGTAATCCCTAAAAGCAGAATGTGAATTAGTTTTTCCATGTTAAATTGATAAACTCTACTCATCATTTCTGGAACTCCTACTTACAGAAATGATCCTCACTAATCTGAAGAGATCGCTTAAACCTTTGATTTTTAATGTATATCTAGAAATCTTTTTATAACACTGGTTATACTGCATTAAGACTGTCTTAGAAATGGAACCAAAAAAACACTTAGAATAACATGAAAAAAGCCCCACAAAAGATGCCTTGATTTCTAATTTACATCAGTTTTGTATGTAAAATTATATGTATAAAAAATGAAACAAAACAAATTCATATTTAGAAACTGTTGGGAACTAGACATAACTATGACAGAATATATCATAGTGATTAACTTCTTTGTTAGGAGAAGAAAAATCAATTATTCTTATGAGTTTCTGTTTCCCTTTTATCATAATGAGATATTTAGCCCCCCAAAAATCCTGCATTTTTTACCTTTTCTTTCTTCCAATCCCTAAAACTCTTAATATTTCTACTTAATAGGCCCTTATTTGTAACTAAAACTCTACCTTAGGAGAATCTGTTTCATGATGATAGTTTCTGACAAAGTAGGATTATACTTGACTGCTCTTATAATTTAAAAAAAAAAAAAACTGATATTTTTATCACAAAGAAAAACTTCATACTCCCTTTTGTAACTAATGACTTAGAACTTTTAAAAACTATCCAGCTAGCTCAGATCTAATATTTTAAAGAAAACAGAGAGTCTTTTATTTTATAAATCATGAAGCTATACGGATTACAACAGAATACAAAACCACAGGTACATTTAAAAGTTACATGATCAAGTCATTAAAAATAGAAAAAGAAACTAGCAAGCCAAGCTCCAGTACATCTATCAGTGTTTTTTCAAAACACAGAACATGCACCATCTGCATCAGAAACACTTAGCATAATTCATATTAAAGAAGCCGACTCCTGGGCCCCACCCCAGAACTATTAAATCAGATTCTCTGTGGTTGGGGCCCAGGATCACCTATTCAGCATAGCTTCCCAGGTGATTCTTATAAACGCAAAATTCTGATAATACTGGTTTAAACAACCCCCACAGAATAAGCAGAACAAATTATTTAAATTAGTCCATTCTTAAAAAAAAAAAAAAAAAAACTGAGTTCATCCATATGCACCTTTCCAGACATAAAAGTGAGAAAAATATACACTCTGAAGTTTTCTCTGTATTTCCAAAGTGTTTGCTTATATCCATGTATACTAGTTCACATAACATGGAATATAAACTATACTTATGACAATGCCAATACATCAAAATCAGAGAAATGTGCTCCCTAAAAAGGCAAAAATGTCGCCATACTCTGTATAGGTTCTTAGAAGGGTACTACTCGTTGCCACGCAAAAATAGCCCAGAACGTGGTGCCTTATGTAAGCGAACGAATGTACGGGAAATGTCTCAGGTGCTTAAAGACATGCTGCACAATCTATCAGATCCTCCAAAATGTCATCTATCTTTGAGTTAATCCCAACATTTCATGAAACAAGTTTACATACCTTTCCTCTACAACAGGAGGGATGGCACAACTTTCTATACTGAGTTACTAATTACCATAATTACAGGTAGCGATATTCCAGTCTGAACTCTTTCTAAATTTTTTAAGTATTATAAAACAAATAGCCTGTACCAGATGGTACAAAATAATAATAGTGATGATAAATAAATTATTTTTCCCTCAGGCATATTTTCCAAATGCTATAATCAACGGTTATATGTCGGGTAATGTCTCCACAGAAGTTCTTAACTGGTATTACTGTAAGTGAATTTTGGCAATATTGTTGCAAGAGTGAGCTAGAGTATCTCTGTAGTTGTTTAAGTGGAAAGAAAAATATTTGAAAACTATTTTAAAGTTTGATAGGGTTTAAATTCATTTTAAATGAAACAGAAACAACCATGTATAAAATGGGTAGCACATTTATCACACCAATTTTCTCAACTCAAAACGCAGCAAAATCAGTTTTATATTACATCTGAGAAATGAACCAGAATTGCTACTGATAATATATTTATAGTCCATGTAACATCATTATGCATGTCCTATGATCAACAGGTTATGTAATATATACATTTCTGACTGATAATAAATCATGGTTATATGTTTGAGATGGAATTATGTACTTTGAGCCCTCATTAGAATTTACAGTATAGCTTGTATAACTTCTCGGTTTGTGAATTAATGTTTCTAAAACATGTTCCGAGAGCTCTCAGAAATCTTCTAGTTTAACTTCTCCATTATATACAGAAATAATTAAATAACTATGACTTGGTTCTCAAACTTTGGAGTGTATCAAATCACCTGGAGAGATTCTTCAAATACAGACCGCAGGGCTCTACCCCCATAGTTTCTGTTTTAGTGGGTCTGTGGTGGGATCAAGCAGCATAGGAGAACAGTGGCTTAAATAACGTCCTGACTCTCCCACACCAAGATCAAGCCTGACAATAAAGCTAAGCATGTGACAAAGCAATGTCACAGGCACTGCAGCTGATAGTGGCAATAAATCTGCCCTGGAACACAAACAGTTTAAATGACAAAGAAAGGCCCCTTCCACTCCCTCCTCCCAGCTTTTCCTGGTGTTTGTATTTTACAAATCAATCATCCTTCAGGAAGTGAAAAGCCTTCTACTTACTGGTTCCCCTTTCTTCCCTCCAATAACAAATAAGGATGTTGAGATTATTCCTTTCTCATATTTTTTAAACTACTGTGTCAAATACAGCAAGGACAATTGTTATTACCTTTCTGATTCCCTGCAAACAGTCGAGAATGGTGAGATTGTAAGTGCAATTTCCAAAGGAAGCATCCCTATAAACATAAATAAACTCAACATTAAAAACTTGCATTTAGAACATTCAAATAATAAAATATAACAGCAAAGTCAGCTGGAGATGTGCTTGTTTGGCTTCAGAGCTATCAACATGGTAAACTTATATAATACATTAGATCATACTAGGTAACTACCACACTTAACTGAAGCACTTCTGAAATTGCTTTAATCCAAGAGGCTGATTTAAGAGCCTGCATTCCTGAGTCTGACTGCCCTGGTTCCACTTCCAATTTGGCCAGGTACTGTACAGGAACTTAAGCAAGTTACTTTACCTCTAGGCTGAATCTCAGTCTCCTCATCTGTGAAATGAAGTTAATGATAGTAGCTATCACTCATAGGACTGTTGTCAGATTATGTTTTTTAAAACATGTAAAGTCCTTCATATAGTGGCTGGTATATAGGAAGCATTTCATAAATATGATGTCTATTATTATTATTATTATTATTACTAAGTGAATTGGGCTGTTTGATTAAGTAAAACATTCATCATTGCAAGAGGTATTCTGGCAGAGGAATAACCTCCTGTCAGGAACATGATAAAAACAAGCATAAAAAGATAGGAGAGACAATGTATGTAGGTCAACAGAACCTAGCAGGTGTTTGGATTAAATGCCATCCCTTACCTACAAATAAGAAAAGAAAAGAAAGAAAACAGGAAAATGTACTCAGGCTTCCCAACAATCTCCTCCGAGTCACTGGGATCCATGAGAGCTTCTAATGCACCATGAAGTACTCCTTCAAAAGGAGTGGGAACCTACTGTGGTGAAAATTGAGTGCTTCATACTTTATTTAAGTTTTTAGAGCAATTCAGCAGACCTGCTTTAGGCAACATAAAACTAAAGTATCAAGTTCAGGTCAGTTAAGCAAGAACTGGCACCAGAGCTTTAACACTACAGTGTTCCAAGGTGTCCGAGGTAGGAAACTTGACCTCAAGGCTCCAGGCTCTCTGCCCAGCCTCCACTGCTGACCCAAGAAACAGAGCAGGCAGACACCTCTCCAGACAAAGTCAAAGGCACACACGGCAGCCATCAGAGAGGGGCCAGAAGACATTCCGAAAGCAGAATAGACCTTCAAGGACTTTAAGGTATAATTAACATAAAACCAACTTTTACAACCATCCAAGGTCACTTGAACCTATTGCTGCTAAGCCATGAAGTAAAATGTAACTTCATCATCCCTGAGTTTCAGCATCCCGAAAGCCTAACATAAAACTAGGAAGTTAGCAAAGCAACTTAACAGAATGGTTAAGTCCTGAAACTTCAATTATTCCAAACATTTAGGTCTCATTTCAAAATGAGGGTTCTTTGTTCTTGTGTTTTTAAATATCATCTGAACTCACATGTCAGCGAAAAATAAAATAGCCCCCTTTCCAAATATCTTATAAAAATGAAAACTATATGTTAGAAAGCAAATTTTAATGGGCTATGCCAGAGAAAAGAGTGACTAGAGATCTAAGAAAAATATTAGTTTATATAAACAATCATAAATTCCTTTGCAGTCACTTGTCTTTGGGGTTCAGAATCTCTGTGCCATGGATGCTCAGCAACCTGAGGAAGCCTGCAAACCCACTTTCTCAGAATAATGTTTTTAATGCATAAACTAGGATTAACAGAAAACTATTTCAATTACATTTAAATAAAGTTTAAATATATATTTTAAATATATTAAAATACATATTTACAATACCCCAAAAGGTACTTTTTATTTATTTTTTTTTAAATTAATATGTTATATAACAAGATCTAGTGGCAAGTCTGATAACTGCTACTATAATTTTAGAAAGGAATGAGCATAAATAATATTTTAAGAAATAACTGTAATGTGATATTAAATTGTCACTTACATTGCTAATGCTACTACAGTTTATTTACAACATATATAATTGCATGCAACCTTATAATTGATAAGGTAAGGTCAGTAAAAATAAAGATATAATTTTTTCTCTCTTCTAAGTTCACTGACTCCCTGAATTCTCACCACATAAAAACTACTGCTTTACGTTTTTTAAAAGGGGGTAAAATTTTCTTTATATTTAAAAAGAGTAAAAAAATATTACGAGAAGTAGAGGTATCCCTTACTCTTTCAAGTATTATCTTCCCACCTCTAGACTCAGCTACACAATGTCACTAATGTAAGTAAAAGTTCCAGGCCTATTCTTTCTGAATGTCTGCAAAGTATGTTGAGGCTTTCATGATACCTCCTACCCCATCACAGCCACAATTGTTATCAGTGACAAAAAGGAGAACTCTGGTGACCTGGTGGTCAAATCTGCAGGCCTCCAAAGCTGGGAAGGAGAGTTAACATGCCATCTGACAGAACTAGGCAAGTCAGTCACTGCAGGCTGGAAAGGCACACAAGTTTACAAACTGAAATCTAATAATGAATGCAATAGAATTCAGTCATATCCTCCAGATTGAGAAAAGGAGATGGCATGCCTTTTTTGAGCACCTACTGTGTCAGGTAATTTAGATGCATTAGCACATTTAATCCTCATGACAGCCCCGTAGTGCCAACAGGTTCCCAAAATCTGCCCCAAAGACTGGACAAGAAAGAAATGGCTTATTAGCGGCATGTGGCTCATACATAGTCACAGGAGAATACTATAACAGTGAAGGGACACGAAAACATGTTATATATTCTCTGGGGGAAAAAAGCAAGAGAAGGTAAAGATGGAAGATTGAACCCATGCATCTACCAAATCTCACTAAAAGGGTATTCTTTTTTTCTCTTTGAGACAGGGTCTTACTCTGTCACCCAGGCTGGAGTGCAGTGGTACGATCTTGGCTCACTGCAGCCTCCACCTCCTGGGCTCAATTGATCCTTCAGCCTCAGTCCCTGAAGTAGCTGGGACTACAGACACAAGCCACCACGCCCAGCTAATTTTTGTATTTTTTTGTAGAGCCAGGGTTTCACCATGTTGCCCAGACTGGTCTTGAACTCCTGAGCTCAAGTGATACACCCACCTCTGCCTACCAAAGTGCTAGGATTATAGGCGTGAGCCACTGCACTTGACCAAAAGGTGAATTTTTAAAGGCTTTTGTTTTTTAAATGGAAACCAACAAAGACGAGGAGAATAAGAGAAGAGACAAAACAATAAAATCTTGAAAGCTAGAAATCATTTGGATGAGTGGTAAATAAGTTAGAAGACCAAGAAAACTGAATACTAAACTGACAATGAAAAAACTGAGAACCAGTTGGGCGCAGTGGCTCATGCCTGTAATCCCAGCACTTTGGGAGGCCAAAGCAGGTGGATCACCTGAGGTTAGGAGTTTGAGACCAGCCTGGTCCAACATGGTGAAACTCTATCTCTACTAAAAACATAAAAATTAGTCAGGCATGGTGGCGGGCGCCTGTAATCCCAGCTACTCAGGAAACTGAGGCAGGAGAATCGCTTGAACCTGTGAGGCAGAGGTTGCAGTGAGCCAAGATTGTGCCACTACACTCCAGCCTGGGCAACAGAACAAGACTCCATCTCCAAAAAAAAAAAAGAATGAAAACAAACAAACAAAAAACTGATAAACAACACAATTAATACCAGGGAAGTCTCAAAAGGCTTAGGAATTGGCAGCACTGCGTTCTCCTGGAAGTGAGGATAAAGGAAATGACTAAAATGAGATTGAAAGTCCATTTAAGAGGAAACATTGCCTCCCATTTTGTAAGTCAATTTTCCCTGTTGATTTTCCTCAACTCACCAATATAGTCAGGATCATCACAAAATAGAATGGTAGGCCCTAGGAGGCAGAAAGATACCTGCCCCACATGATGTTCAAACTTGGAACTGGAAGATCCCTTCTGAGGAATTGTTTTCACCTGCATTATAACATGAAATGGAGGTCAGGAGTTAGGAAAACAGCAGATTACTGGCCCCAAAAGTCTCCTCCTACTCTGAGGTTATACCACTATTCAACACCATCGATCATCTCTTTATCTCTCTTCTGGATCCTTTCCAACACAATTTAAACATTTTCAGATCCTTACTAGCTTTAAAAATAACAAGTCATCCAAAACTTTCCAAGCTCCACATCTTCCTTCAGCTTCCATGCAGTTTGGACTCCTCTTTAAAACAAGATTTCTCTAAAGAATTACTCATTTTCATTTTTTTTTTTTTTTTTTTTTGAGACAAAGTCTCACTCTTGTAGCCCAGGTTGGAGTGTACTGGCGCAATCTTGGCTCACTGCAACCTCCACCTCCTGGGTTCAAGCAATTGCCTCCTCCTGAGTAGCTGGCATTATAGGTGCCTGCCACCATGCCCGGCTGATTTCTGTATTTTTAGTAGAGACGGGGTTTGAACATGTTGGCCAGGATGGTCTTGAAATCCTGACCTCAGGTGATCTGCCCACCTAGGCCTCCCAAAGTGCTGGGATTACAGGTGTGAGCCACCACGCCCAGCCTCATCTTCCTTTTAAAAGTGTACAGTTCAGTGGGGTTTGATATATTCATAATGTTGTACAGCCATCACCAGTAATTCCAAAATATTTTTACCACCCCAAAGAGAAACTCTGTACTCATTTGCATCACTCCTCATTCTCCTTCCTCCAGCCTCTGGCGATTCACTAATTTATTTTCTGTCTGTCTGGATTTACTTATTTTCAACCCAGAGAACATTGTGCATGCATCATCTTACCTAATATGTCAGCAACAAGTAACTCCCTACTTTGCTCTCCTGTCTTGGTTCCTGGATTTTCCTTCTACCCTCTAAACACTACTTCCAACCTCCTTTGCAAAGTCATCTAACCTTCACTTTCCAGTCTTTAGAAGTCAAACCTTCTCAAGGTTCAACTCCAGACCAAAATTTTTCTCACTCATACTCTCTCTAGACCAGGGCCTCTAAAACTTTAGTGTGCATTAGCATCACCTGGACAGTTCCACAAACACAGGCTGCTGGGCCCCACCTCAAGTTTCCAATTCAATAGACCAAAGGCAGGGCCTGAGAATTTGCATTTCTAACAAGTTTCCAGGTGGAGCTGAGGGCTGCTAGAAAGGCACATATTTTGAGAATCATTGCCCTAGATATCCGCATAAATTACCATCTATCTACCAATGACCCTCAAATTCATCTCTCTAGCACAAACTCCTCTTAACGCTTCAAAAACAGCACAGCCAACCACCTACATGGCATTTCCATTCGGGTGTCTTAAAGATATCTCAAACTCACTATGCAAGAAGAATCTCTTGAATCTGTTCCCACCCCCAAAAAAGACAACGGCAACGATAATCCAGTCTTGCAGCACCCCCTGTCTGGGTAAAAGCTCCCACAGTCACTCAAGCTACAGCCCAGAAGTTCCACCTTTCTCTTTCCCCTTATCCTATCCCTCACTACGCACCATTGGTTTTGCCTCTTAAATATCTCTTGAATGCATTTCACTTGCCAATTCCATTGCCACTGACTTCCTACACCCACTCTTAGACTTTCTTTTTTTTTTTTTTTTTTTGCAATATAAAAAAAAGTTTATTTCTGAAAACAAGAAGTTTTACAAAACAATAATTTAAAAATGTTCTATCCCTACGTTTATCTTTTAAAAGCAGCTCAACTCTTTTTACTGTCTCAGTTAGCTTAAAAGTACAAATTGTTTGTTATTTAAAAAGAAATCTGCTATACAGCATCTACTGACAGTGAGTTATTACCACTAAAGATGTCAGCAAATTTGGAAATGTCTTTCTGTAAAGAAAAATAACTCAGGTTTAAGTTCAATATGAGCTATTCAGTGAACTTCTCAGTAACAGAAAAGCTTTTCAGAGACACTACCTAATATATTACCAATATTACAAGCAATTTATTTTGATTTCTTATTTTTGTAAAAGTAATAATATAAATTATATAGATTATATTTTAAAACATGCTTTAAGTTGTCATAATTTGCTAAAAATACAAATAAAAGAATAAAGTCAACTTTTTTCCTTGTTGACGATTTTGCTATATCTTTAATTAAAAAAGTGAAACATGGCAATCCCTATACTTTGTTCTGGGACATAGTTAATTTCCTTGGAAGCAGTGTCATTTATTCAGGTCCCTTTTATGATCTGGATGGCAGTACCTAAAAAGTGTTTAGCCTGGGACAGGGTTGCTAAACCTCAACACTACTGACAATTTGAGCTGTCAGTTCTTCATTATGTATGTAGCAGGAGTGGGGTGAATGGGGCCACTCGTAGACTTTCTAATGGTTTTCTTCACTGAAGCCAGAGTGATGTTTTTAAAAGGCAAATCTGATCTGGTCGCTCTTCAGCTATAACCCCTCACTGACTTCCCATTGCTCTCAGGGGAAAGTTCAAATCTTCACTGTGGCCACAAGGCCTGGGGGTATCTGGCCCCATCCTCCCTGAGCTCCCCAGGTAGCCACTGGGCCCTTCCCACAGAACCTGTGCATCTGCAAGTCACATGTTCTTCCCACTCACCCTCACCTTAGGTTACTCTCCTCAACCTTCAAACCACCACGCCCGGCCACAATTCTATCTTCCTAAATGTGACTTCTGGCATACTAGTCGACTTAACCATACAGCTATTATACAGTGATTATAAAAATCCACAACTATGACCATAGGAGGAATCTGCAGTCAATAAATAGTTCCCAAATGAAAAACTAAATGAATGAATGAATATTTAAATAGAAGGAGCAATTGGGACTTGTTGTTTATTTTGTGTTTAGTGTTTATTTTGCAGAAAAACAGCAAGAAAAAAATTAAGTTTAAGAAAACTAGAATCAACATCCACAATTAAATGTTAAACGAAAGAGCTTGTTTCATTGGTGTCTCAGCACTGTCTTATACAGGCTCTCAAGAGTCAACTGTTAAATATTCAGAAATTTTGAGAGCCCAAATCAGCAGTAGTAAAAGTATTTGTATCATGGAAATCAGCAGATACTTTTTATTTATAGAGCCAGTTTACCAACATACCACTGCTTGTAACCTGAGAATCTAAGAAATCACTCAGAATGAAACAACCTTACAAATATTAATAATGGGAGATGAAACCAGAGATGAAAGAACATATTTACACAAAATAAGAAAGCATTTCTTATTATGAATAATGAAGTTACTCAAAGAAGAAAGAATGGAGAACAGAAGCACAGTGTCTACAATGTGGAGACGACATTAAAAAATACAAAAAGAGCTGACAGAAAAGGGACTAAGAAATTTTGGAAATGACCGTGATCTACAATTATCTTAAGTCCATGATTCTCTAAATTCTCTGGGTAACAAGTAGTGAGGAGGTATGCAAAAATTGCAGAGCAATGGGTTGGAAAGGATCATGAAGGTCATCTAAGCACCCTTATAAGCACTGAACTGAATCCTATCCTCACAACCTCCACAGGATGATGAGCTTCTTAAGGACAGGAAACATGTCTTTTATGTCTGTTGGCCCAGAGTACAGTACAGTGTTGGGAAAACTGCTATATGTTATAGATGTTATAGATGTTACTGAATGAAGTAATACAGGAATGAATAAATGATCATTACCAAGAGTTCATTAAACTTATGCCTGAACACCTCTGGTAGCTAAGAACTATTGACCTTTTAAAGCAAAAATGTGGCCAGGCGTGATGGTTCACACCTGTGATCCCTTTGGGAGGCCAAGGCAGGAGGATGGCTTGAGCCCAGTGGTTTGAGACTAGCCTGGACAATAGAGGGAGACCCCTTCTCTACAGAAAAAAAAAAAAAGTTAATTAGACAGGAGTGGTAGCAAGCTACTCAGAAGGCTAAGGCGGGAGAATTGTTTGAATTCAGTTCAAGGCTGAAGTGAGCTATGATCTGGCCACTGTGCTCCAGCCTGGCTAACAGAGTGAGACCTTATTTCTAAAAACAAATAAATAAAGCAGAAAGTATATAAAACAATTTTTAATTATGAGCTATGTACAGTAGCAAAAACACTCTAGATCATCACTGTCCAATGGAAATATAATGCCATCCTCAAAAGAGAGCCACATGTATACTTTTAATATTTTTACAACCATATTAAAATAAAGTTACAAGAAAAAAGTAAATTTTAGTAGTGTGTTTTGCTCATCCAATATATCTAGAATATCCTCATTTCAGCATTAATCAACATTATAAATAAGATATCTTACATATTTCTTTTATATTAAATATTTTTATTTTGAGAGACAGGGTCTCACTATGTTGTCCAGGCTAATCTCAAACTCCTGGCCTCGGCCTGGCACTACAGCTGTGAGTCACTACATCCCACCTTTTATACTACATCTTTGAAATCCAGTATGTATTTTAAATTTACAATCTATCTCAATTTGGACTAGACTGATTTCAAGTGCTCAATAACACATGTAGCTACTAGCTAACATACTGGACAGTTCAGCTGCAGACTATATTGTACGTGTACTTCAGAACCAGACAATGCCCAAAATACTTTATACAACTGTCCAAAGTACATCCTGCCTCTGAACAAACCTATGACATATATGCACCAGCTACAATAAAAGAAAGAGCTTATAACATCGAGACCTACAAGACGAAACTGTACTGAGAATTAGTAGGGAGGACAAAACCATCTCCCATTCATGAAACAGCAAAACCACATGCCTCAGGAGGCAGGTCCAAAGCTGAACGTGACCTGTACCAAAAAAAAAAAAAAAAAAAACAGAATCTCAGCTTTGCAGATTTAACATAAGGCTACACATGAATCATTTTGCTCATCTAAAGAAACAGAGATATGTGAAAATTCAATTCTAAGTCATGGCTTAAAGGATCACCTGAAATCAGCAGAATAAAATCTGTCTAGCACTAGCAATAACACCAAAAAAATAGACCAAGACCTGTATTCTGGGCATTTTATCAACATCTGACTGGCACCCATTTAACCACTAATTTTTCTATTCTTTTTTTTTTTTTTTTTTAATTTCAGAGACAGGGGCTCATTCTGTCACAGCAGCACAATCATAACTCACTGCAGCCTCAAATTGCCGGGCTCAAGCAATCCTCCCACCTAAACCTCCCAAGCAGCTAGGACTACAGAGGGGTGCCACTACCCCTGACTAATTTTTATTTGTGTTTTTTTGTAGAGACCAGGTCTTACTATGTTACTTAGACTGGTCTCATGGGTTTGCTTAACTCATGGGTTCAAGCGATCCTCTTGCCTCGGCCTCCTAAAGCACTGGGATTACAGGAATGAGCCACCCATACGGTCAATAATTTTTCTTTAAAAATAAAAATAATGGCAAATTGGTTTTAACCCAGGTATTTAAGAGCTTTTCATAATATTCAACAAAATAATAACTATTACTATGTTCATTAAGGTAAATGACTGCAATCTTATTCAAAACCATCTTTATCAACTAAGGCTACTGGAAATATACCATAAAGAGTACAAAAACTTTGGCACCAACCCTACTTCACTAAGTTTGGTAAAACTGATCTGGAACCCTAAAGGTAGGAATAAAAATTTTTAAAAAAAGTAGTCTGAGCGAATTTTCGCAACACAAATCACTGAAGCACCTTCTTGTTCCAGCAGATAAAAAACAGAATAAATATAACTCACCTCCATGTGAGTACTTAATAGGTCATGGAGACACCTACGCTTGTTTCTCTTCTCAGATCCTGTATAGCAGCGCTTACTTAGCACTTTAACAAGAAAACTCTGACAAAGAGTCTTTTTCAAGGGGGTACGACTTATTCAAAATATGCCCCAGCTGTTAAGAATGGATTCAACAGTTTGGACTGGAAAAGACATCGATTTTCAACACTCAGGAAACTGGCACATCCTTACTAGTCAAAACTAATGCGAATTAGCTTCCAGCATACCAAGCACCAAAAGCAAAAGTTTATTAAAGATCCATGGGGCAGAAATGACCCCAAAGATCAAGACTGAGAAACAGCAAGGAAAAGTTGAGAGTGAAAGGAACATCTTAAAACAGGATAAAATATTGTTTCCATAGTTTGGATACTCAAGAGGAAAGCAGGAAAGAGGTAAAGAGAACTTTCCCTTTGAAGTACAGTTAATTGCTAAACAAACCGACAAAAATCACAATATCATATTTAAGCTAATAAAAATCTGGTTCAATGTTTTATGTAAGGAAATATATTTTATGATTACATCTAACATCTGTCAGCACATGTTTATGAAAAAAGAGGCAGCCTGATGCAAAGTCCTAAGTGGTTGACCTTTTTGAGCCTTTGTTTAAAGACCTACAGTGATTGACCATTTTGAGCCTTTGTTTAAAGACCTACAAGTTCTGGCATGCCCAGAAGATCTAAAATAATTACCTTTGAGATTTCCCATTAAGACTCAGCCACAGAGCTCAGCAACTGGAATATCACTAAGGGTCATCCCCCAAAACACAACAAACACCTCCCTCAACACAAACACTATGCATCCATTTTAATGACAGATGTCATTAAAGGATTGCCAGTGGGAGGTGTGTGAATCCTCTGTTAGAGAAGATTGTCTGGCTTCACAACTGCAAGAAAACG
>NW_012114500.1:809999-820229 GCF_000951035.1 Colobus angolensis palliatus | reverse complement strand
AAAAAAAAAAAAAAAAAAAAAAAAGTTCCACAAAATGCTAGCATATTATTCTAATCCCAAGAGATGATTTTTTGTTCCACACAGGTGTGGATCAGGAAACATGCCTCAGAGTGTTTCAGAACAGGAGTTCTGCTGGATATTAAAGGAAAGTATGGGGCAGAAGGAAGAAAATCAGTACTTTGTAAAATTCTGGGCCAGATGCAGTGGTGCATGCTTGTAATCCCAACTACACAGGATTTGAGCTCAAGAGTTCGAGCCCACCTTGAGCAACAAAGTGAAACCTCCATCTCAAAACAACAAAAAGAAAAAAGAAAATTCTGGGTTTTACAGAGCTAAACAGGTTACTTCATTACTCAAAACCATTCAGAATGTTTAAAATGGAAATTTGCTTTGTAAATCTCCAAGACAGAGAGTTTTAAATTTACTTTTTTTTTTTTTTTTTTTGCCACGACATATCTTACAGAGCAGGAGTTCTCAACCTTGACCACGCATATTGGAATCATATATGTAGTTTTTCAAATTTCCAATACTCTGACTTCACCCCTGACCAATTACAGAAAAAAGAAAATTCTGGGTTTTACAGAGCTAAACAGGTTACTTCATTACTCAAAACCATTCAGAATGTTTAAAATGGAATTTGCTTTGTAAATCTCCAAGACAGAGAGTTTTAAATTTACTTTTTTTTTTTTTTTTGCCACGACATATCTTACAGAGCAGGAGTTCTCAACCTTGACCACGCATATTGGAATCATATATGTAGTTTTTCAAATTTCCAATACTCTGACTTCACCCCTGACCAATTACAGCAAAATTTCTGGGCACAGAATCTAGGGATCAATAGTTTTTTAAAGCTCCCCAGGTATGTAGATAAGTTTGAGGATCAACATAACTTTGAGAAACACCTGTAAATTCTAGCCTCTTCTCCAAGCTTTAGGAAAAAACTAAAGGCACAGGACATCCAATGTTCAACCAGCTTTATTCCATTAATGTCAGCACATTACCATACCTAACCTTACCTCCAAACTTAGTCATTATTTTTCATGCCATGCTCTCTGTATATGTCTTCAAAACTAGGTCCCTGGATGTTATTCATTTCCTGTTTAATTGTATATGTCATTTTATTTTATTTTATTTCTTTTTATTTTATTTTATTTTATTTATTTTGAGATGGAGTATTGCTCTGTTGCCCTGGCTGGAGTGCAGTGGCACGATCTTGGCTCACCATAACCTCCGCCTCCCGGGTTCAAGCAATTCACCTGCCTCAACATCCCGAGTAGCTGGGACTACAGGCCTGCACCACCATGCCTGGCTACTTTTTTTGTATTGTTAGTAGAGATGGGGTTTCACTATGTTGGCCAGGCTGGTCTCAAACTCCTGACCTCAACTGATCGCCCACCTTGGCCTCCCAAAGTACTGAGATTTACAGGCATGAGGCACTGCACCCGGCCTATACATCATTTTAAAAACTGGCTTTGAGCAGATTTAGGAATCATCACCAATACTAAAAAACTTACCAACCTGATACATGTGGACCAATAAGCAAAGAAATAAGTATAAAATGAATTTAAAAGCACAAGAGACATCTTAAATAAGTTGTACAATTTAGATTGGTTATCTTTTCAATGATTTGTGGGACTTTAAATTTTCACAGATACTGTCTTGTGAGCACCCAAGAATGTAGCTTTGAAAACCCTGCCACTGACTGCCATGAAAACAATCTGGATATTCCACTAAGGGTCACTGGTCTCCTGGGGCTTTAGATAAGCTGAGATTAATATGACTTTGTTTGCTCAATAGTATACACTGTAATTTAGTAGTACACTGAAAGGAAGAGAACCTAAAAAGATTCATACCTGGTTTGTCAATTCAAACTCTGCTGAGTCTGACCCCAGAACTGAAAGGCCTCTTGTTCCCTTGAAGGCCAGCTGCCAAGCCAACATTGAAGATGGATGACTCAAAGAATTAAGGTAGATGAAAAACACTCCTTTCCCCTGATTTTCAGCTAAAGTCACTTTTAATCAACAGATTGGCTATTCTCAGTAAAAGTGAATACAGTCTCAGACACAACTACCCTATAATTCAACGGAACACCCTAAGACTGACTCACAAGTGACACCACAACACTCGTTGCTGTCACACAAGCCAGAAATTCAACTAGTCACACAAGCCAGAAATTCAACTATCTCTAAAGTTGACTATACTTAATTTAATCAGGAATAGGCAGTAAAGCTACACACTTCTCATTTTTTGTTAATTTTAACTAGGTAAATAGAATCTAAGTAGGAATAAAATCAGATCATCCTTTAGGTTATAATAACGTACCCATACCGTGAGCTTCATATTATATATCCTAGCTAACATAACATTATACAAAAACAACCCATGCCATACTAATAAATAAATATAGCGCCTAAAATCAGTGCCTGAATTGCTGTTCTCCAGTTTTCATTCTAATATGAAAAGCATTGCATGGGGCGTATCCCTAACATCTTCTCCCACCCCCCGTTTCAGAATTAAACCTCCTTCCTCAGTATTCCCATAACACCTCTCTTCTAACTCTAACAAAGCACTGTAACTGTTTTACACACCTATACATGTATACAGACTATACATTGAGCTCTTCTGCAGCAGGTACCAAGTTGTTCTAAACATCTTTAAATCCATAGGACTATCACAGTGACTGGCACCAAAAAAGCAATAAATATATTTCAATATACTTGCTCCCTCAGGACAAAATAGGAAAAGAACCAACCACAGCCCTCAAGAGAAGAGTCAGCCATGCAAACAAATAATTAAAATACAAGGTATTGGCTTTGTAATACATAAAACGTAATAGGGAATCACAGGCAAAGGACCTGCCAAGCCTCTCCAGAAAAATGAGGGAGGCTGTATGGAAGTGACTGCTCAGATAAATGTTTGCAAAGTGAAAAAAATTTGAAAAACAACATTATTTAAATTCACAGTAGCCATAAAACTCTTTTATTAGAAAGAAACTAAAATATATAGCACAAATGGAAACACAGACATTTCAGTGAAAAGTGTATATGAACATACCAACCACACCTTCAATAAGCCTTCAAAATCATCATTTTTAAAAAATTTCAAAATTTTTTAACAAGCCTTCAAAATCATCATTTTTAAAAAATTTTAAATAATAAAACAATTACATTCAAACATATTTATTTAAGGCTTCTCATGTTTAATTAAAAGTGTTAATATATCAGCAGTTGAAACAATTTAGACAATGAAGACAAAAGTGTAATTTCATAAGAAATGGGATTTTTTCTTAAAACCTAGTTATAATAAAACCCAGATTATAATGAAGGCCAATGCAATAATGGCTGCCCGGAATTTAGTATGAGGATTCTTGATAGGAGTCCATCAGTCTTAGTTGGTCTGAGCTGTAGACTAAAAACAACTCACATCTTATCTTAGCATAATAAAAAAATTAAGTTTCCAGAAAACTAGTAGTATTCTTTCAACTAAATTCTTCACTGAATTATAAATGCACTACTTTGAGGTATTTTCTGTTTCAAATGTATGGTTTATGAAGAGTCTAGATTTAGAAATGCAGCTTAATGTAAACACAACTCTTGGTATCCTCAGTTATCAAAAAGATAGAACTTAAGAGTTACATTCAAGTGCATACTTTTAGTAGGAAATGGGTGCATATCTTCATTTACTTATATGTGCATAAAGAAATTCTAGGCTGATATCAAATCAGCTAATACCAGAAGTTACCTGGAAAGGACTAGACAGACGAGGATCAAGGATGGGAGGGAGAAATTTCACTTAAATCTTCCTATAGATTTTTTAAGTTTCTGAACTATGTTAATGTATTTATATTTTCAAATAATTGGAGTGAAAAATATTTGAAAAAACAGGCTATCAATTTACTATTTATGTAGAATTGAAATCAATTCTATGTTAAGTAGTATTAATTATCTTACTATCTTTTCTTCTATTCTGGTATTATTATTTAAAAATTCTAGTTCTCAACTGGGCGCAGTGGCTCACGCCTTCATCCCAGCACTTTGGGAGGGTGATGCGAGCGGGTCACTTGAAGTCAGGGGTTCTACAGCAGCTTGGCCAACACGGCAAAACTCCATCACTACTAAAAACACAAAAATTAGCCAGGCATGGTGGTGGGGGCCTACAATTCCAGCTATTAAGGAGGCTGGGGCAGGAGATTCTCTTGAACCCAGGAGGCAGAGGTTGCAGTGAGCCCAGACTGTGCCACTGCACTCCGGCCTGGGCAACAGAGTGAGACTCTGTAATAATAATTATTATTACTATTATGTTATTAACAGTAATAATAGTACAATGCTAACAACAAGAAAAACAAAAACCAAATATTGCACTAGGCAGAAGGATAAATTTATCACTTCACTGATCCTTAATTTAGACCTGAAGCCATTTTACAGATAAGGAAACTGAGGCTGAGAGAGGATAAGTAATTTGTGCAAGATACTTATACTTACTTACTACAGACAGCAAGAAGCAGAATGAGGCTTCAAACTGCTTCAAATGTCTCTGCCTCCAAAGTACGTACTCCTAACCACTTTGCTTAGAACTTAGAATTATTAGCATTATTACCCCTTTCTGAAAAAATAGGATTATATTTTATAAAGGACTTTCAAAGTATAGGAGCCATTAGAAGTAGAAGGAAAAATAAGCTTTGTCTTCACCATTAAAACTCTCATCTACATTATCTGTCATTTCTTATCTGCCCTTCCACAGCTGATTACCTCAGACTCTAGGTTGCTTCAGGATATTTTCTTCTCAGTGTCCAAATCCCAATGCCTTACTCCTTGACTTCACTTTAATTAAACACACTAGGTGTTGCTTCTTTCCTCCCCATGTCTTACCCTAACAGTTACCTCCTGTGATCTCAGAAGCAGAGTGAGAATCCTTTGACTCTTAAGGGATTTAATCTTAATGTATTCATTCAAATATTTACTAAAAGTGCTTTTAAGTATAAGGTACTGGGGCCTGCCCTCTGAGAGTTTAGAGCAGAATGAGGAAGACAGACAAGCAGAGTCTTCTCAGTCACTCCCCTTCCTTTCTCTCATTGTGTTGCTTAATTATGGTAATATAACAATAATAAGCAATAAGCAATACACATGCTTGCAGATTTGGACACACAAGCAAAAAAGGCAAATATATTAGAATCATTCACAATTCTAGCAGAGGTAAGTGTTATGGGAGTTTTGATGTATGGTCCCTTCTACTTTATTTATTTGAGAAAGGGTATCACTCTGTCACCCACGCTAGAGTGTAGTGGGGCGATCTCAGCTTACTGCAGCCTCGACCTCCCAGGCTCAAGTAATCCTCCCACTTCAGCCTCTCGAGTAGCTGGGACTACAAGCATGTACCACTATGCCTGGCTAACTTTTGTATTTTTAGTAGAGACGGGGTTTCATCATGTTGCCCAGGCTGGTCTCAAACTCCTGGGCTCAAGTTATCCACCAGCCTCAGCCTCCCAAAGTGCTGGGATTACAAGCGTGAGCCACTGCACCCAGCCCCCTTCTACTCTTTAAATGAGCTCAAGTTCACCCCAAATTTTTAAAAGATCTTCTTTGATGATACTTAGAAAACACGGTAATGAGAGAAAGGCTTCCTGGGGATGTCAGTCAGATTTGTGTGCCAAACTGGTGATTTAGGGTCCCCACTAAACAGTGTTCCTGAAGAATCTTAGAGGGTTTCATTCTATATCCCCAGCCTCTGACATGTGGCCAGGGCTCAATCACTGCTCATGAAATGGAAGAATGAATGGATGAATCAATGATGTAGATTACTGAAATCCAACAAATCTTGACATGGTTATTAGCTTATACATCGGGCACCCTTTGTACTTCACATAAACTGTAAAGATATAGAAAGGATTCAAGGAAAAAAAAATTCCTACAAGAAGAAAGCTATTTTATTCTTGCTAGCTAGGGGGAAAAAACTCTACAAAATGAAATAATAAAAACTACCATCTCATTTCATTCCATATAACATCACCGTTATCATCTTACGACAATTAAAAAACACTAAGACCCAACTCTAAAGTATCTAGCTCTGTGGCAAAAGTCTAACCCAAGTCTCACCAGGAGTTATACCTGAATGGAAGATAGGGGGGCATTGAGCCAGACAGGAGTGCTCTGTAGGCTTCTTCTGGTGTCTTCTTTAAATAGATTACCTAAGACAGATAAATAGCAACATTTAGAACACCAAAGAATGACACAAAACTAATTACTCACCAAATTTGCATTTCACTTCCTCCACTTTGAGTGACAACTGTTACGGTGATAGTGTTGATCTTTACAAAGCAATAATTTACCAACATTTCCTTTCCAGCATGAAGCTGAGCAGCAGTCTTTGTCTTCTCCATGGGTAAGCTTAGAGACAGAGGGCAGATCCATGAAGAGGCCATTGCAGGCTCTTTACAAAGGCACAATGGCAGGGACAGTTGTACCCTCGTAATATACCATGTGCTCACCAAAGACCAACGCACACCTCCTTGACCTTCATCAAAGATCTGCCATGAGTTATTTCAGTGCCTGGTAAATCCTGAAAGATTTCTCACAGTGAGCACAATACCCATGGGGTATCTACTGAATTTTCTGCCTACTCTGAGGAAAGCCAGTGTTGCTCTCTAAACACTCAATAAAATCACAATAAAAATGGGTGAAAATGTGTATAGGTAAGAGTATTGGAAAACAGATTATCTTAGATTTTGATACCAAAGCTACTTAAATCCCTCTGGTCCAACAAGATAAACTAATCTTAAAGCCACAAACAAAAAAGGAGCCCTTAAAACCGGTGAACAACTCCCAGGTAATATACACAGATAATGAGTATATAATATATGCCAGGCACTGTATCAGGTACTGCCACCTCCCTTAATAGAATTTACCCTTGTGGGTCAAAGATAATAATCAACAGAAATAAATACAGTCTAAGGTAAGTGCTGAAAAGGAAATAAATAGGGGCCTGGAAAGGGGCTACCTGAGTCAAGGTAGTCAGGGAAGGGTCTCTGGGTGATGTTCAGGGTGAGATCTAGAGGGGGAGAGCCACAGGAAGAGCTAAGGGGAAGGAGGAAGGGCTATCCAGGCATGAGAATGACAAAGACAAGGTCCCTGAGGCGGGAAAGAGCTTGGTGAGTTGGGGAAAAACAAGGTCAGTGTGGCTAGGACTGAGAGAATGGGAGAGGGGGCAGGAGAAAGCCAGGCAGTGGCCAGAATGTGAAGAGCGATACAAACCACTGGGAGAGCTCGGTTTTATTCCAAGAGCAATTTAATTTTTTAATTCTGAGCCGATGGCATGGGTCATTTTCCTCTATAGTCAGAAACAAGCTTAATTCCTACAATCTTCTCTACCTAAAATTAGTAACACTATTTCTTTAATATGTCCCAACATCAAAACCCTATGCATTTCAATGACAAGAATGGCAGCATCTCCGTTCTTAACAGTAGGGTTTTCCTCTACTTATAAACCTTCTTTGAGCTTTAAGCTATTTCACTAGGAATACATTATATGTTTACTTATTAATATTTCAGGACTAGAAAACGAGTCCATTCTGAGTTTTCTAAAGAAAGAAAAATAAAATAGATTAAAAATACTAACTTTAGTAACAAAACCCCATCTTCATTTGGCAAGTAAACACGAAGCTCTAATAAAGCACACACCAACCAAAACTTATTGAGTATGAAACAAAAAAATAGAAAGGAAATAACTAAAAGTGCTGCGAGACAAGAGGCATTGCCAGATTCTAAAAATGGAGAATTGTCACTCTAGTTGCAGCTCAAATAATTACAAAATTCCATTTAAACTAACACTAGCTCTAAAGACCATTTTCAGTAACCAACGTTACAACAGGTTTTACTGTACCCTAAGGGGTAAGTTATATAACAGAATTGGTTATAATGCAGTGATTTCTTAAGCCTAAAGATGCTGCAGTATTTGAATGGTGATTGGTTGCTAAAAGGGAAGGCTGCTTGTAGAAAGCTTCTGGGTGTGGATTAGATAATTAAAGCTTAGACAACAACCTTTGAAAAGCAAAAATACATTTTCCTCCTCAGGAGCAATTATATCAATTCCCTTTAATTTTGAGGGAGTCATTCTGCAAGAGGGAGGCACCAGCCCACATGGAATTCTTCTTTAGACTGGCTACCCCACAGGGCTTTGCTCCTCATCTTACCTGCATGACTTAGCACACATGGCCCATGTTCTCACATTGTAAGATGATACCCTTTGTTTTTATTTTTATCCCAATGCTCAATTATTAATAAGTGCAAAGTGAAACCCAACAGAGGCCATCTAAATTCCAGGAAGATTCCTGGGGCGTCTTTTACAGGTTGACCTTTCACAACCTGAAGGTAGGTATTTGGGAAAAGTGGGGAAATGCTTTCCTGATGAGTGCATTACCGCATGAATGCATGCTGGGTCATTAAAATACCAAATTTAATTTTTCCAGGATAAAATATGCCACATATTCTTATGCCAGATCTTCTTAGACATGTTTCCTTATTAAAAAGAGAGAGAGGAGAGAGACAGACTAGCCTAGATTAAAGCTCAGAAGAAAAGTGACATTTAATAAGAAAGGTAAGGAACTTCAAACTCTCATTGTTGCTCTAGGATGAAAATAGAATTTGAACAGTGGGCTGACTCCAAAGCCCACAGCAATTCCATCATATCCTCCTGAAAATATAAACTCAGTTAGTAGCATAGGTCTGGAAAAAAGGTTTCCACTCTTCCAAGTTCCTAAATGCCATTTCATTCCATTTGATTTTAAAACTTAGATGACTTCAAACTGTTAACAGTTTGTAGTCATATTTGAGGAAAAGGGCTGGGGAAGGATCAGAAGGAGAAAGAGGAACTTTCTACCTTATGTTTCTACTATCAACACATTGTCTTTTTCACAGACATATACAGATCTGTTTTTTAAATGTGAAGTAAGTAAATTAATTATGCAATGTTCAATGTGTGCTCTTTCTAAAAATAAAATCTATATTTAATGCTCAAAAATTTGTTACCAGATATTCTAACATTTCTAAAAATACTTTTGCCTTCTCTCAGCAGAATCATAAAAATATTCTCTGAATGAAATTAATTTCAAAGCATCTTCTAAATATCTTTTTTTCCTCTTGTGCTCCTAAGGGGAAAGAAATAATATGCTGTCTGCTTTTCTCGCTAGGTATTAACATATATAAACCCAAACCAGAAATTTCCCCGAACTTTTGACTAATACAACTTAACAAAAGCATTTGCACAGATAATGTTCGGTGTACCACATCAGTTTAGTGGGTGGTACATGCAGGACTTTGATAACATTGCCCTACTTTTGCCAAGAAGTCCTAGAAACCATATTAATAATATAGCATTTAACATATACTTTTATTTTTAACTGAGCAGGAGTCACCTAATTAAAGTGAAGTTTTTCTGTTTAATTAACTTCCAGGTACCAAGAACCTCAATGACTTTTTGTTTCTTTAATAAAAGGTTCTTAAAGAGCCAATATCTTAACATATATATTATCAACAGCTATGAGGTTTTATTAAACAGCATAATAAAATTTACCCTACTACAAACCAGCACAATTTATACTGTTTACCAGTAAGTCACTGTTGCCCAACAGTTAATCATGCACTTTCCCAACTTGTGCCATAGGTACCCCCATGTAGTACCATTCTTTTTAAACAGACATTTACTTTTGACTTAAATCAATTTGATGTAAAATGTTTTATATCACTGCTATAAATGTGAAAACCTGCCACTGAGTCTATACATAAATGAATATTAAAATGCGTAACTCTTATAATTTTAAATATTTGTGTTTACTACACCGTGAGAAACAATGTAACAAATAACAAGTTTGTACTTATTTTATAGAGAAATACCAGACCAACATAAGAAGTTATATAGAATCCTCTTAGAATTCATCTGCACATACTTCTAAATCATTTTTTAAAACTAAACCCTGCAGTCATTAAATCCTTAATGCCTGCTCCAAAATAATATGTGAATTTCTGAAGCATTTTGGAATTTACAACTATATTTCTCTACTCAGATAATTCAATCTCTCTGATACACAAGCGGAAATTCTTAAAACCACAAATGGCTTCACAGAGAAGTCTCAACCAGACTCTGGATCATAAATTTGCTAATGATCTTTCTCTGGGGACATTTGCCTCAAACTTTACTATGTTTTTAGCTTTGTTTGTAGGTGCTATTTTTCCTCCAAAA
>NW_012114500.1:690660-808337 GCF_000951035.1 Colobus angolensis palliatus | reverse complement strand
ACCATGTTGTGTGCTTTGGGCTGTAGCCCATTAATCAGCAGTCATGCTGAGTCCTTTCCTTAGCACCATGTAACTTACAATTATCATGCTTGCAAAACTGCAATTGAGGATGGGGCTGGGCAGATATAAGAAGAAAATGTTTCTTTTACTGGTGAAGCTAACCAGCACAGAGCACTCACTTGGCTTGAAACTGTTGCACCCTAACTGGCTGCTCCCAACATCCCCCTTTCTCATGAGGGGTTCCTCCCAGTCAGCCAGACCCAGCATCTCAAAAGTCATCTTTGACCTTGGCCTCTCCATCACGTGATACCCACATCAAGTCAATACCCAGACTGATTCTCTATCCACAGTCACAGTCAGTATTCTATTCTACTCTACTCTACTCTATTCGAGACAGGGTCTGGCTCTGTCGCCCAGGCTGGAGTGCAGTGGCGCAATCTTGGCTCACTGCAACCTCCACCCCCAAGGCTCAAGCCATCCTCCCACCTCAGCCTCCCAAGTAGCTAGGTCTACAGGTACATGCTACCACGTCCAGCTATTTTTTTGTATTTTCAGTAGAGACAGGCTTTCGCCATGTTGGCCAGGCTGGTCTCAAACTCCTAGCCTCAAGTGATCCACCAGCCTCAGCCTCCTAAAGTGCTAGGATTACAGGTGTGAGCTATCGCTCCTGGCCATCCACAGTCTCTTTCAATCATGGGGTAGATCCAGGATTGGGAGCCTGAAACACATCATTTGGGGAGCGAAGATGGAGCATACAAACATCTTTTCCATTTACAAAAATTTTTCCCTTCAACAGCTTGAGAGAGGGAACTAAGCAAGAAAAGACTCTGAGTCTTAAGTTTCATTAGCTCCCCAGTGAACTACCTGGACCTTTCTTCCATGACAATCATCATCACGTTATTTCAAACCCTTCTCACCATACTCTAGGACTAATACCATTTCTCTCCGCCTCCACCTCCTGCCTACTCCAGTAGTTCCAGAGCAGGGCTCAGAAAGTCTCAACCCTGCTCCAAAAGCCCAGCCCAGACTACCAACCCTTCAACAAGATATTGTCCCAGCCTGCCTTTTCAGGTGAATTTGTCATTTTTCCTCAAATGAATCCTACCCACTAGCCTAGACTCCTCACCCTTCCCTAAACATACCTGATATCTCTGGTATTTGAGGTGGTGGCGGTTGTTTTTCTGGAATACTTTCCTCACCATTTCTGCCTATTAGACCTATACTTCATTAGACCTAAACTCAAATACTATGTCCTATGATGCCTTTCTTCTCCAACTCAGAACCTTTTCCCTTACCCTTTAGACTCCAGAATATGACAACTATAAGTGATAACGACCACGATAATGACAACAATAAAAACAAAAAGTTAACAGTATATACCATGTGCCAGGCACTATTCTAGGCACTGTACATAAATCATTAATCCTCACATCACCCCGAGTTAGGTTCCATTATTATTCCCACTTTCATTTTACAGGAAAAGCATTGAGAACTATTTGCTCAAGGTCACACAGTCAGTCTGGCTTCCTCACAGAAACTCATAGCACATCCTGATGGGCCCCTCACAGCTCTTTTGTAATTAGTTTCCTTTAGACTGAAGTGGAAAGCTTCTGGAGCTCAAGTAACCAAGCTTCCCATAGCTTTATAAGCCTTCAGATGCCTCCTGTCAGATAGATGCTCAGCAAAAAAACCTATGTGTAATGAACAGTTACTTTAAACATATAAGGGTAAGACTGCATCTACCCCAAAGGGTTAACTAAGCTTAATTAATAATTGGTGAATGAGATTTTAAAAGACTGTATCACTACAACTTTAGTGGGAATGCCCAGAAGTGGAGTAAAATTAACTTTCTCAGCCCAATTATATGAAAGCATCAAGCCAAATAGAGTCAATTCACCAATGATGTGCTTCAAGAAAGAGAAAGTAATACACTAATTTTAAAAAATAAAAGCTCAAGCTCATATGATTTGTATTTGCTTATAGAAAGTATTTAGTCAAGGCATACTCCCTGATCCAAATATTCACTCTCCTACTTCCCCTGTGTCTATTCTGAAGCCACACTCAGCCACTCCCAATATGGGATAAAAAGCAGCCAGCAGGAAGTGGAACAGAGCACAAATCACCACAGATGACTGTAATTCAATCAGCATAAGTATTTATTTAACACTTACAATTTGCACAGGAACCTGCACACATACGAGGGCACAGGGAAGTCTGCAATCTCCATTATGGAGCTTAAAGACACTGACTTCAAGGACTCTAAAGGGAGCTGGGAATGGCCCATAAAATGACCAGACTCAACCTGAGCCTACCTTGCATCATGACAGTGTTTAGATGTCACCTCCTCCCCTTCCTTGGGATCACAGCTCTAAAGTGAGAGAGTCTTTTTGGCAACCCAATAAGATCAGGCCCCTGCCTTATGTTCTCCAAGCTCTCTGCCCTTCTTGAAATTCATACACTAGTTTGTTTCTGTGGTTATTTAATTAAGCCTGTCTCCCCAAGTAGGCCCTGAAGCTAATGAGAGCAAGGTTTCCATCTCTTTTTTAACTGCAGGACTCTACTACTATGCCTGGCATGTAGCACATACTCAAAAATGATGGATGACTGCACAAATAGTGGGCATTTTATATGAGGGGAAGCATGACATAGACACAGGTCCTTTCCGCATGAGTGGCATGAAACTAACCCTGTATGCTTCCATTGCCTTAGGTATAAACTGAGGATAACAACTGTAACTATCACATAAGGTTGTTTGTTGGGAAGAATAAATAAATTAATAATGTATGTAAAGTGCTCAAAATTACATCTGGCACATAGCTCTTCTACAGTAAGGGACAACAAAAAGGAGATAAACTTTGGTCCCAAAATGTTTTTCTTTCCTTTCCACCATCTGTCTCTGGGTGAATCTAGATCTATACTGTTATTATTTCTCACACCTTCACCCTAAAGCCCATCTATGTATACAAATATCGGAACATGAGGTTGTAAATGTCCCTAATAAGACCATGATTTAGTTCAACCCTATGATTTTAGAGTACAGATTATGATCCTACTCTCAGTTCTGCCTCTTCAAACATCCTCCCTAGTCTCCTGATGCCTTAGTATCAACATCCACAAAATAAATGCCACTGGCCCCTGCTTTACCAAACCCATTATCAAAATATCAGAAGATCCGTGAGGTGGCCCATGTCTTTCTGCAACAAAGTACGTGAAAACAGAAGCGAGTTACTGTTACTAGCACTGTATTCATTTTTTCTATTTGAACTTCTCATGAACAAAAGAATAAGATTACTAAGCTGGATTTGTATTTAGGAAAGGAAAGCAATCACCAGTTACCTGCAAAGAATGAACCACAGAAATCCATGAAAAGAAGTCCAGCATAAAAACAGAAGTCCAGCATAAAAGCACACTCCAAGGCAAAAAACTTTGCAAAAAGCTGAAACATAAAACTTTTAAAGTCTCTTCCTTGGCTCCCAAAACTTGGTTCTCAGACTTCTTAAATGTCAGGGCACTTAATTTATAAACTGTTTTTTTCTAAAGACAGCATTAATTGTGATACACAAACACAAACAACATGTTTAATTTTCTTATTTTTAGCAACATTATTTTCTTAATCATTTCCTCCCATTATATCCAGTGACTCAGAAACAATATCTACATTCAACTTTATAATGTTTTAAAAATAGGACAAAGTTTTACATTTCTCAAATGCATAAATAATTCTATTTTGTTTTAATTGCTTGTGGAAATAAGAAATATTCAATGTTAATCACATATGAATTAGATAGGCCAGTCTGATTACAAATCAGAAACACAACTGTATTTAAAACTTGTATCATAATCAGTCTATTTTAAATCTATCATGCTAAACAGTCTAATTAAAACAGAATAAGAATGAATGTGTTTTGTTTCCTACAGTCTTTGGTTGAACATGTAGTAAAAGAAAGTCACTCTTCCTGTTCTTCAACTTTTGAGTCCATTATAAATCACAGATTATGAAGTCAGCAAAGCATAAGACAATATATCTGCTTAACAAATATGGAGGCAAAGCTAATCATAGAAGTTAAGCAGAACCTGACATCAGGTCTCTATCTCCATCGCTCATTTCTACCCTAAAAATACTTAACAATTTTCAGTATTTGAATCCTTATGTGAATGAAGTCTAGAAATGACTATGGTTTTTGTTTGAGGTGCTGTTTGCTCTGAAATACCCTCATGTGACATCTCTTTACAGTTTAATTTGAAGCTGGGATTTAACATACAGTCAACAAAGAGCAGACTTTATTTATTTGACAATTCGTTTAGAATAGAAATACTCTCTCACCCCTCTCATGGGTATAATTAGAGTGAAACCAGTGGGAGCTTTTTGATGGGCAATTTAGGAGAATTGCAGACAGTATTAGCCATGTGTGTCTTCCCATCTAATTTGATTACAACCAGAATTTTCATAATCAGCCTAAAAAGATATCCTTGCAGAACTGATAGCTACAGCCAGCACAAATGCACATCTCTTGCTAGCACTGTCTCAGTGACACAATGGTTCTCTTCTGCCTGAGGTGAGTTCATGTACCAACACAGACCTCACTGAGCTGGTTGTGTGACAGTAAGCTAGCCCAACCCCTTATAAAGCAAACAAAGGAAACACTAAGCCAATGTTCTTCATACACAGAAACTTCAAAGGACACATTAAAGGGGGAAAGAAGAAAATGTGTGGCCCCAAAAAACCTCAGTCCCTTAGTCTCACACAAGCTGAGCAAAATACTGTTACAACATGCAGCTAAATATAACCCTGTAGAACATTTATCATTCATCATTAAAGGGTAGTCCTTATATAAAACACAAAAACAGACTCACTCCAGAATATCACTTGAATAATACATCTCCCAAACTGAATGGTTTCATGTTAAAAACTCCTGGTGCTGAGTTTCACTGCTTACTTCTGGGTATAGCAGGAACTTCATTTCATAAAACTTTCCAAATGAAGAAATAAAACCAAAAAAAAGTATGTTATTTAAACCCAGGACTGAATTGGATCAAGTTTAGAAGGCAAAGAACCATAACTTTGTAATGAAGATGGTGATGCAGATCCACTGTAACAGACCAGAACTGGATGTTTAAATCCTCTTAACACCTGTTAGCAATTATAGAAAGTCTTTAAATTGCAAATACATTATACTTCAAACATTTATTTGTAAAAGATAATATGTGTTTTTGTTGTTGTTGCTGTTGTTGTTTTCTTTTTTGTTGTTGGTTAAAGTAGAGATGGGGTCTTACTATGTTGCCCAGGCTGGTCTCGAACTCCTGGGCTCAGGCAATCCTACTGTCTTGGCCTTCCAAAGTATTGGGATTACAGGCGTGAGGCATTGCGCCTTGCCAAGGATAATATTTTGACTTCTGGAAATGTTTTCCCAAAGACAAAATCTTAAGATTTTAGGTTTCCTAAGCTAGTCCAAAAATGATAATATATTCAGTATTATCATTAAAATCATATATCTAAAATAAAATGTAGAGACATTACTTTCAATATTAAAACTAAAATAATTAAGTAAGTGTGTTAGTTTTTTAAGTTAATTATCTTCCCTCAATGCTAATACTTGAGGGAAAGCTAAATTAGAAAAACTTGAAGAAAACAAGGAATACATCTATAATGACTTTAAAATGAACCCTGAATTATTTCTAATGTTTCGATTGGTACTTAATTATATACAATTCTGCTTCAAAATGCATAACTTTCCTCAGTATTTGGCATTATGATTACAGCTGATTTCAAATCTGAGGCAGTGGAAAGCAGAGCAAATATGAGAGGAAATTTTCTTGCTGTCATTGGAAGGAAAGTAATTGGGAAGAAAAGTGAACAAGAAAGATCATAAACTTTCTGGTAATGCACAGGAGGAAGTCTACCAAACTTGCCAGGGACGGAACCCAACTTGGGTGTGGGGGGTTGCTTCCCATGTGCTTATGGCAACTTTAGGCAGTCTGCAATCTCCTAGAAGACAGAAGGTGGTAGACCAGCAACCCCAATGTATTAATTTTAGTAACTAGAGTATATACCTAAGGAACTGTACATAAAATTGTTTTTAAAATTAAAATTTTAAGAAGCCTTTTCAAATATAGTCATCTTATTCTTTTTCAAATTTCAGGAAGTTTGCAGGTGAGATGTTATCCAAACTTCTAACACAAAAGTCACGAAGCATGTGAACTAAATCTCAGGTCTAGAATCATAGTAACTTGTAAGTTACTGTTCTTTGAACTCACTCAAGAATAGAAAACTAACAATGCACACAAACAAGGAACTGGTTGTTCTCTTCCATTATTTACAAGAGTTGTTGCTTAGAGAAAGCAGGAGAAACAAGAGCTTTGCCCATCAGTCAGGTGTTTGGAGAAAAGATTCTGTGGCAATTTTTCTGTGCATTAGCCCCAATTGTTCAAACAAGTGCCACATGCCTGTATTGTCCTTCAAGAAGATAACAGAATTAATCATTCTTTTTTCTTTCTTTCTTTCTCTCTTTCTTTCTTTCTTTATTTATTTTTGAGACAGAGTTTCGTTCTTGTCACCCAGGCTGGAGCACAGGAGCATGATCTTGGCTCACTGCAACCTCCGTCTCCCGGGTTTAAGCGATTCTCCTGCCTCAGCCTCCTGAGTAGCTGCAGAATTAATCATTCATAATTGTGCATAGATTTTTTTAAGTAAACATATTCTCTACATACTTTAGCTTACTAATTTCCACAGACATCAGAACTAAAACAACTACAGCTTAAATAAAAATAACTTAAACCCAACCAACAGATCTATTGCATACATGCCCTATATATATATATATATGACATACAGGAAGTTAACCCACCTTCCCTGAAGTAACTGGGAATTTCCCTCCTATTCTGGCTCACTACAGTAGGCAGACCTCACTACTTCCAGAAAACAGTCCCCCTTCACCCTGGCCAGCAATTTCTCACCCCCATCTTCCTGTGAGCAACAAGACTTGCATGGCAGATTTACTGGTAGTAAGGAAAATGAGGAAGGAGGAAGGAAAAGGAGCAAAGAGCTTTCCACAGTTCTGCACACCAGGTAATTCATTTCTTCATTCAGCAAAGACTTACCAGTACCAGGCACCATGGATAATACCAAGAACAAAGCAAGTATGTTCCTGACCTCATGGCACATCCCTTGTATATCATTTCAGATCTAATCCCAGGAGTTCCTCACTTTAAGTACTCCTCACAAAAATCTTTAAAGGTTAAGTAATCAGAGCATTATGGCAGAGTAGCATAAGATAAATTGGAATGATACAGATAACTGTACCATGGAGAGCTTCAAGTGACATTCTAAAAGGTGAGTTTTTAAAGTGTTTTTAAGTGTACATCAGGTCATTTCAACTCCCTAAGAGACCCACATGTCACGAAGAATAAAATTCGAACTTGCTCTCACACACAAGCCCTGGCAGAGACTTTGGCCTCCTCGCCTGCATTACAGCCTTTTTAGCCACAGCAGCTTTGTCTTGGTTCCTCAGTCTTTCCTAGTTCATTCCCACTCTAAAGTCTTTGCATGTGTTGTTCTCTGCCTAGAATGTTCTTCCTCTTTATCAGCATCACCACCCCAAAGAGGGCATCTCTGAACTTCCAATCTGAAGTAGCCAGCCAGTCACCAGCACATCACCAACTTGCCATTATCACTAACGTCTTATTTGTTTGTTTCTCTCAGCAAAATCTAAGCTCTGTCAAGACAGGGATTTTCTCTCTCTTGTCCATTGCTATATCCTTAGAGCTCAGAAGGGGTATCTGGCCCAGGTGCTGAATGACTGTTTGTTCAATGAAATAATGAACAAATGAATCACACAGAAGGAGAGAGGAAAATACTATTTCCCATTAAAATGAATAAGGAGTTTTTATTAGAAGGGAAGGCTACAGCAGCCCTCTGCTACCCTTTTTTGATGTAACTTCCAGGAAATTCATTAGTAAGTTTTGGGCTTCAGTAAGTCAGAGTCAATTTCTGTTATACACACCCAAAAAACTCTGACTATAATGATACTGCTATTCTACATATCAGCCAACTAAGAAAGGAGGAAAAGGAAGGAAAAACAAACCAATAGGAGATTCCTTTCATTCTTGTCTGAAGAAAAACAAACGTTTTAAAGCAATAGGACAGAAGTGGTCAGAACAGAGGAAGGAGAAAGAGATGGAACCAGTAGGAAAAACAAAAACAAAAATGGAGAGGGAAAGGTACACAGGGACAGCAAGAAAGAGTGATGAGGAGAAAAGAGGTAAGCGGTTATTCACACAACAGTGTTCCCTTGCACTATGGGTATCTAAGTAAGCTGAGGGCTGTGAAGGTAGAGGCAAAGGATTGGAATGCCAATGATGTAGGAGGTTCTTGGGCCTGTCAGTTCTGCCTCCTGTGACAAATTAATTTCTCCAGGTTTACCAGTATGGTGAGGATGGGGAGTGCAGAGGGGTGGGGTGAATAGGTAGGTCAGGCAGAGATCTTCTCTAAGATGTATCTGTTCCTATAACTCAACAAAAAAAAAATCACTATACAGTTCTATCAGAGCAGTTCTTCAGAGGGGAAATTATTCTCTGCATTGCTAGAGAAACACAGTAAAAGTCAGAGACCTCCAATCTCATCCTGAAGTTCTCGTACTTAACCTGAGGTCTAGATCAACCAATGTTCCTTAATAAAAAGGGGCGGAGGGGAGATAAAAAAATTTTTAATTGAATTAATAGAGACAATTCTGTGATCAACATCGTGGTTAAATCCCCAACATTTTAATTGTAATAAAAGGATCTTAACAACTTAAATTTAATTTCCTCTATTAATTCAGAAGTAAAATATTTTCATCAGTACACATGTGTAAAATCTAATATACTTTTTAAATACAGCCCAATGCCAGGATATTCTAAATGTTTCCGGGTTTTGTTAAAAATTTATATATCTGGCCAGGCACAGTGGCTCACGCCTGTAATCCCAGCACTTTGGGTGGCCGAGGTAGGCGGATCACAAGGTCAGGAGTATGAGACCAGCCTGGCCAACATGATGAAACCCCGTCTCTACTAAAAATACAAAAATTAGCCGGGCGTGGTGGCATGCTCCTGTAATCCAGCTACCCAGGAGGCTGAAACAGGAGAATCGCTTGAACCTGGGAGGCAGAGGTTTCAGGGAGCTGAGATCATGCCACCACACTCCAGTCTGGGTGACAGAGCAAGACTCCGTCTTGGGAAAAAACAAAAATCATATATCTAACTTGGAGGAGTAAAACAAAATGATTTTAGAAACTTTTAAAATGTTATCCCCATTTTGTCACTATTTTTATTACATTTCAAAGATATGTTTCTTGGAAAAATAAGTAAAATTAAAAAAATTTTTTTTCTTTTATTTTTTGAGCCAGAGTCTTAGTCACCCAGGCTGGAGTGCAGTAGCACAATCACAGCTCACTGCAGCCTCAAATTTTGGGGATCAAGCAATCCTCTTGCCTCAGTCTCCCAAGTAGCTGAGACTACAGATGTGCCCCACCACACCTGGTTAATTCTTTTTTATTTTTTATAGAGACAAGGTTTCACTATGTTTCCCAGGCTAAAAACTTAAAATTTGACTCTGTATAAAATACGTAGCTTGCTGCTAAAACTCCAACTCACTTGCAAGTACTGATGATTTTCTCAAAATTTCAGACATTTCTGAAGGGAATATAAATACCACATTCAAACTGATAAGATTTAAGGATTTTCCAGTTCCTATTAGGAACTGGTAACTATTAGGAGAGTTACCACATATTCCTACATTCTTTGAACAGGATGGGTCCATTCCCATGTTTTAACAAGAAGTTGATTTCAAACTGAAAGTCTTGCAACTGCAACCTTGGTGACAGGAGTCAAGAGCAGGACTGGATGTGAGATATGGAATCAAAGCAGATCATTTTGGAGCTTTAAGATTTGACAGCCCTGCCGTACTCTGAACTTGCATGAGGCCTGTGGCCCCTCTGTTTTGGCCAATTTCTTCCATTTGGAATAGCTGTACTTACCCAATGCTGTACCCCATTTTATCTAGGAAGTAACTAACTTGCTATTCACTTTATAGGCTCATAGGTGGAAGGGACTTGCCTTGTCTCAGATGAGACTTTGAACTGTGGACTTCTGAGTTAATGCTGAAATGAGTTAAGACTTTGGGGGACCATTGGGAAGGCATGACTGGTTTTGAAATGTGAGGACACGAAATTTGGGAGGGGTCAGGGGTGGAATGATATGGTTTGGCTGTGTCCCCACCCAAATCTCAACTTGAATTCCCACATGTTATGGGAGGGACCCGATGGGAGGTGACTGAATCATGACAGCAAGTCTTTCCCTTGCTGTTTTTGTGATAGTGAATGAGTCTCACGAGATCTGACAGTTTTAAAAAGGAGAGTTTCCCTGCTCAAGCTCTCTTATGTGCCGCCATGTGAGACATGCCTTTTACCTTCCACCATAGTTATGGGGCCTCCCCAGTCATGTGAAACTGTAAGTCCATTAAGCCTCTTTCTTTTATAAATTGCCCAGTCTCAGGTATGTCTTTATCAACAGTGTAAAAAAGGACTATTACAGGGGATAAGGAGATATTTGTTAAAGGATATAAAATTACAGCTATTAATAGATAGGATGAATAAGTTCCAGTGTTCCATACCACTGTAGGATGACTACAGTTAACAGTAATACATAGTTTCAAATAGCTAGAAGGAGGATATTGAATGTCCCCAACATAAAGAAATTACAAATGTGTCAGATGATTGATATGCTGGTTGCCTGGATCCATTCTGATCACTATATATTACATGTAGCAAAACCTCATTATGTGGGCAAAGGACATGAACAGACACCTTCCAAAAGAAGACACACATGCAGCCAATAAGCATAAGAAAAAGAGCTCAATATCACTGATCATTAGAGAAATGCAAATCAAAACCACAATGAGATACCATCTCACACCAGAGTGATTTTTATTAAAAAGTCAAAAAAAAAAATAACAGATGCTGGCAAGGTTGCAGAGAAAAGGGAACACTTATACACTGTTAGTGGAAGTGTAAATTAGTTCAACCATTGTGGAAAGCAGTGTGGTGATTCCTCAAAGACCCAAAAACAGAAATACCATTCAACCCAGCAACCCTATTACTGAGTATATACCTAAAGGAATACAAATCATTTCGTCATAAAGACAGATGCGCATGTACATTCACTGCAGCACTATTCACAATCATGGAATCAACCTAACTACCCATCAATGGTAGAATGGATATTTAAAATGTGGTACACATATACCATGGAATACTATGCAGTCATTAAAAAGAACAAGATCATGTCCTCTGCAGGAATATGGATGGAGCTGGAGGCCATAATCCTTAGCAAACTATTGCAGGAACAGAAAACTAAATACTGCATGTTCTCAGTTATAAGCTGGAGCTAAAAGATAAGAACACATGGACACAAAGAGGGGAATAACAAACACTTGGGCCAACTTGGGGATGGAGGCTGGCGGAGGGAGAGGAACAGAAAAAAATAACTATTGGATACTAGGTTTAGTACCTGGATGACTAAATATTCTGTACAACAAACCCCTATGACACAAATTTACCTCTACAACAAACCTGCACATGTACCCGTGAACCTAAAATAAAAGACTTTTTTTAAAGTAAATGCATTACATATACATTTTTAAAAAACATCAGTATGTACCCCATGAATATGTACAATTATGAAGTCAATTTAAAAAATAAAAATAAATATAAACTTTTAAAACAGCACAGACAGACACCATGTTAGGTACTGGAGATACAAATGTGAGTAAGACACTACATCTATTCAACATAGCATTGGAAGTTTTGGCCAAGGCAATCAGGCAAGAGAAAGAAATAAAGGGTATTCAAATAGGAAGAGAAGAAGTCAAATTATCTTTGTTTGTAGATGACATGATCCTATATCTAGAAAATACCATCTTCTCAGCCCAAAAGCTTTTTAAGCTGATAAGCAACTTCCGCAAAGTCTCAGGATACAAAGTCAATGTGCAAAAATCGCTAGCATTCCTATACACCAACAACAGGCAAGCAGAGAACCAAATAGTGAATAAAGTCCCATTCACAATTAGCACACAAAGAATAAAATACCCAGCAATACAGCTAAAAAGGGAAGTGAAGGATCTCTTCAAGGAGAACTACAAACCTCTGCTCAAAGAAATCAAAGAGGACACAAACGAACAGAGAAACATTCCATGTTCACGGACAGGAAGGATCAACATCGTGAAAATGGCCATACTGCCCAAATTCATTTATAGATTCAATGCTATTCCCATTAAACTGCTATTGACATTCTTCACAGAATTAGAAAAAAAAAAAAAACTATTTTAAAATTCACGTGGAATCAAAAAAAAGTCTGAATAGCCAAGGTAATCCTAAGCAGTAAGAACAAAGCTGGAGGCATCACGTTACCTGACTTCAAACTGTACTACAAGGCTACGGTAACCAAAACAACATGGTACTCATACAAGAACAGACACATAGACCAGTGGAGAGAATAGAGAACTCAGAAATAAGACCACCCACCTACAAACATCAGATCTTCAACAAACCTGAAAAAAACAAGCAATGGGGAAAGCACTGCCTTTTTTTTATTTTTATTTTATGGTTTTTTTTTTTTTTTTTGAGACACAGTTTTGCTCTTGTTGCCCAGACTGGAGTCTAATGGCATGATCTCGGCTCAGTGCAGCCTCCGCCTCCCGGGTTCAGGCGATTCTCCTGTCTCAGCCTCCTGAGCAGCTGGGATTACAGGTGCCCACCACCACACCCAATTAAATTTTTTTTTGTATTTTTAGTAGAGATGGGTTTTACCATGTTGGCCAGGCTAGTCTTGAACTCCTGACCTCAGGTGATCCGTCTGCCTCAGCCTCCCAAAATGCTGGGATTACAGGCATGAGTGAACGAGCCTGGCCAGCACTGCCTTTTTAATAAATGGTGCTGGGAGAGCTAGCTAGCCATAGGCAGAAAATTGAAACTGGACCCCTTCCTTACACCTTACACAAAAATCAACCCAAGATGGATTAAATACTCAGATGTAAAACCCAAAACTATAAAAACCCAGAAGAAAATCTCGGTAATACCATTCAGGACATAGGTAGGGGGCAAAGACTTCATGATGAAAATGCCAAAAGCAACTGCAACAAAAGCAAAAATTGACAAATGGGATTGATTAATTAACTAAAGAGCTTCTGCACAGCAAAAGAAACTATCATCAGAGTAAACAGACAACGTATAGAATGGGAGAAAAATTTTGCAATCTATCTATCTGACAAAGGTCTAATATCCAGAGTCTACAAGGAACTTAAACAAATTTACAAGAAAAAAACAACCCCAGTGAAAAGTGAGCAGAGGACATGAACAGACACTTCTCAAAAGAAGATATTCATGTGGCCAACGAAAATATGAAAAAAAGTTCAACATCACTGATCATTAGAGAAATGCAAATCAAAACCACAATGAGATAAAATCTCATGCCAGTCAGAATGGCTATTACTAAAAAGTCAAAAAACAACAGATGCTGGTGAGATTGTGGAGAAAAACGAACATGTTTACACTGTTGTCAGGAGTGTAAATTAGTTCAACCATTGTGGAAGACACTGTGATGATTCCTCAAAGACCAAGAGGCAGAAATACCATTTGATCCAGAATTCCATTACTGGGTATATATACCCAAATGAATATAAATCATTCTATTATGAAGATACATGTACTCGTATATTCACTGCAGCACTATTCACAAGAGCAAAGACATGGGATCAACCTAAATGCCCATCAATGGTAGACTGGATAAAGAAAATGTGGTACATATACACACTATGCAGCTATAAAAATAAACGAGATCATGTCCTTTGCAGGGACATGAATGGAGTTGGAAGCTATTTTCCACAGCAAAGTAACACAGGAACAGAAAACCAAACACTGCGTGTTCTCATTTATAAGTGGGAGCTAAATGATGAGAACACACATGAATGCATAGAGAAGAACAACACACACTGTGCCTTGGAGGAGGGAGAGCATCAGGAAGAATAGCTAATGAATGATGGGCTTAATACCTGGGTAATGGGATGGTCTGTGCAGCAAACCACCATGGGACACGTTTACCTATGTAACAAACCTGAACATCCTGCACATGTACCCCAGGACTTAAAATAAAAGTTGAAGAAAAAAATATATGAGTAAGAGTTATCCCTTTACACGAAAAGCTCATTCTTACAAGGGCGAGTGTGCAAAGTAAGTAATTACAAGGAGTTCTAGATTCTAGTGGATCAATATTATATGCAATTAATTGCAAAATGAGGTAAGAAAAGCTATAAATGAGTCATGTTCTAAGTCAGATAATAAGAAAATGACAGTGAACAGCTGGGAGGCAGTGAGTGAGGGGTAGGCAGAAAAACTAGGGAGAAAACATCAGGAAAGGTTTATCAGAGAAGGGAATTATGGTTTCCTAAATTAAGAAATTTCCCAAAGCAGGCCCACTAAATGACTCGCACACCCACTCTTGAAAGAATTGTCTGATTCATCCTACAGTACGTATATTCACATGGAAAAGCTTGTCTGTCTGCTCATTAATTTGAAACTATGAACCACAAATATTACTTTCTATTAAATAAGTCTATGAGGTACTGCAGCCCTTCTAAATATTTCTTTGAGGCTGAGGTTACACTTTCCCAGTCCTACTATTTAGTTTTATTACCCATGAATTTGCTGTCTAACTACATCCCTGGCTTTAATTCCTTATCAATTAAAAGTCTGAATTACCATAATGAAAATTCAAAGCCCCTACAAGCATTTGTTATGGGGGTTTGGGAAGACAAGCACAGGAAAAGCAAAGCTAAGGCAGAAGAGCAACAAGGAAGAAAATTAAGAAAGACACACAGACAGAGAGCTGCTGACATGGGCACCTAGTAGTTGACATGGCCACAGCCTGTTTTTTTAGCATGGTAACCCTATTTTCAGCACTAAAAGTCTTAGAAATAGCTGAACACACAACAAATTCAACAGCAATTGTGGTTAGCTCTTCTTTTTTTTTTGAGAAGGAGTCTAGCTCTGTTGCCCAGGCTGGAGTGCAGTGGCACTATCTCTGCTCACTGCAAGCGGTTAGCTCTTCTTTTATTTAAAATTTCAGAAAGTGCTCATAAAGAGGGTTTTAATTAATTAATTCACTTTCCAAAATAGGGGAAAGGCCACAATTTTACTCACTCTATCAAATAGAAAACATTTCTTGAAATAAAAATTTATATAAATTAAAATTATTCAATTAAGAAAACTCTTACAAAGCTAAGGTTTCAGATTTGATGTCTTGAGGTGAATGGGACATTATATAACTTTTCAGCCCACACTTAGAAACTAAGCCCGATGAGATACTAAAATGACAGACCCAGTAAGGGAGGCTCAGCACTGGCTCCTCAGGGCCCACAATATTGACCTAGCTACAGGCTTCTCATTCAAGGTTCTCCCAAACTGAATCAATGCACATTTTGGTTGCCAGGAAGAAGGGAGGAGTATGAGGGGGCTTTACGGGTAATACAGTGATTCAAATGAAAGTGAGATAAGAAAAGATAAATCATATTATTTGAAGGCTTAAAACAAACTCAGATATTTCCAAAACAAATCAAGTATCAACTGAATAAAAATCATCCAGAGACAGGTATACATCTTGATGTTTAGAGACAGCAGTCTTTGAGGAGTTCAGAATACGTTCTGTTTTCCTTAGGCCATTCACGTTAATTGCAAACTAGCCTAGATGCAGAGCAACCAATCAATCACCTGCTCATTCAATGCCAAAATCAAGGCCCTAAAAACATTCAAGAACCTTCTGGATCTCAGCACAATAAGTAGATTCTTCAATGGCTATGTTTTGCAGTCTGCAGGTTACAATCTATTAGTGAGCAGTGCAGTCAATTTGATGGGTAAAGACATATTTTTAATAAAATAGAACAGAATATAAAATATCAGTACGCTTTACACCTTGTAAGAATTATTTCATGAACCTCTTGTTTCAATTATACATGTGAATGGCGTGTGTGTGTGTGTGTGCGCGCACGCATGCATATTAAGCTGCAATATAAAATGTGTTTCTTATGGTGAATTACAGTGAATAAAGCTTGGAAAACTCTGTCCTAAGATACCAGCCCAATTTACTTTATATCATTCCTTGCTTCTCCCATTCCCCTATCACTCCTTGCACTTAGACCTACCCCAACACATCCATGGACATCACCAAAGTAAACATGAGAACAACCGCCATTGTACCTGATTGGTACAATAAAGTTTTGGAGGTGTTAGCCCCAATAGCCAGAATCAAAGCTCAGAAGCTACCTGGAAAATGTACAACTAGTGTATTTGAAACACTACAACACTGCTTTCTAAATAGAAAATTCTACTCTTCCACACTGCATGTTGTTTCTAATCTTTTTGCAGACTATTATGGTTTAGATGTAGTATATTATACCAAGACTAGCAGTGCTCGGTGACATGCTATTTGACTGGGTAAAGCTCTCAGCTAGAAACTTAGGGATCTAGGTTCTAGTCCTTCTCCATTAGCTGGGTTTGATCTTGGACAAGGTACTCGACCTCTCTGGGTTCAGATTCTCTGAAATATGACAAAGCAGGACTGCAGAAGGGTTCTTCCTAGTGAGTGTTCTGTGGAGATACTTCACCAGTCTTGCAAAAGTGGGTCTTTTTTTTTAATTAAGATGCTTATTTTTAAAACTAAAAGAAAACGGTAAACACAATCAAATACATTCAATATTGAATTTTACCATTCTGCAATTACCAGGCAGCCAAATAACCTCATTTTTCATAAAAATTAAAAGAATTACCTTCAGTTTCTGTATATATTCTGGTAAACATCTCATTGATTAGAAGCCTGTAGCTCTCTCTGCATGGGGGATACGTCTAAATGTGAGCCTGCTCTGTTCAGACATTTGTATAAAATGGAACATTGATAGTCCTCACTCGGGTAAATGCCAGGTGAAGCCTAGGTAGACATGTACAGAACATGCTCTTGTATCAGGCATGGCAAACAATTTCAAGTCACACTCTGATAATGGATAATGTCTTCAGGGCTTTGAGTACCTCCTTTCCGATTTTTTTTTTTTTTTCATAATGAATGCATGTAGCTAAAAATTTTCAAGATCCAACTCTAATTAAAAATTTTCTAGTATTCCTCTTTCAAGCATATGAATTACTTCTTTTTTTTTTTTTATGGAGTTTTGCTCTTGTTGCTCAGAGAGTACAATGGCGTGATCTCAGCTCACAGCAACCTCTACCTCCTGGGTTCAAGTGATTCTCCTGCCTCAGTCTCCCGAGTAGCTGGGATTACAGGCATGTACCACGATGCCCAGCTAATTTTGTATTTTTAGTAGAGACAGGGTTTCCCCATGTTGGTCAGGCTGGTGTCGAACTCCCAACCTCAGGTGATCCACCCACCTTGGCCTCCCAAAGTGCTGGGACTACAGGCATGAGCCACCACGCCTGGCCCCATGAATTAATTCTTAACTGGAAATTATCTTGAGACTGGAAGGATGGCTGTTAAAAAAAAAAATTGTTGACATTCAGTAGCAAATACTTATATGTATAAATAACTAGTTTCACCTATTGAGAAAAATAGAAATAATGCTGAGGGTAAAATTAACATTACCATCCACAATATTAATTTCAAATGTTTGTATGTACAGTATTAACAAAGCCCATTTCAGTTCTATATAACACACTTTGTTTTACTCAGTAACTTTAAGAGAATTAGTTAATGCTTCGCAACACTGATTTTTGTCGTTATTTTTATAATTAGTACCGACTTAAAAATGTATCTTTAAGCACATCACAGGTTTTAAATTACTCCATATTAAATTTCCACAAAACTGTGGAAGTCAACCAACTAAGACTTATTGGTCAATTAAATAGGCATTCATTTCACAAACACGTATTGAACACTTAGGATGTGTCAGACATTGTTCTAGATGCTGGGGCTATTGTGGAAAACAAGACAAAGTCCTTTCCCTTAAAGGGAGAGATAATAAACTGGCAAATAAATAATTTCAAGTGCTAAAAAAGTACATCCCCTTAATTCAGTATATACTATTGAAATAGCAAGAACCGCAATTACTTTTGCACCAACCTAAAATGAAACAAATGGATGTTAGCTTCCTCACACAGAAAGCATATGATGTTATTCCAACGCTGATAAGATTCAGAAATTTGTGAGTAAATTACTGTAAACATACACAGTGCATCACTACTAAATATATAGTACTAAACGCAGTGAGTATGTATGCCTGTGTGTGCAGCTGTGTATGTGTATATAAATTTGAGAGCTTATTTACAATACAAAGGAAGTTTATTATCAGGATGCCAAAAGAAAAAAGAAAAAAAAACTGAAAAGATTGATGCACCTTAACTTGACAATTCTTCCACTAATGAAAAGCAAACAGCTAATTTTCCTTACCCACAGCTAAATGAAACAAGCAAGAAAAGTTGAGTAAGAGGTGACACTGCTCTACCCATACGCAGAAGGCTAACAGAATGTCCAATCTCAAAGAGTCTGAAATTGAAAATGCTGTATGATTTTAAGGAGCGTGATCTGTTTCAAAGCCACCAAAAATACAAGCCTACAAAGATAAAAGACTGTCTGGCCCACTTACAGGCAATATCACAAAAGAGTTGCCCTATCAAACTATAAAAGGAAGAAACTGCAAACAGGAAATTGCCCAGGCCCAGCCTGTGCCTCCCCTCCCTTCCTCTCCACTAACTTCTATAAGCAGAAGCAAACACTATCGTTAGATTTACCAAGAAGCCACAGACAAGGATGACAGAACACTAGTAGCTGACATCTAATATATTATTGGATTAATAAATATTTAAAGTAAATGCTTTTATTATTTTGAACCAACTTTTTTGATAATTTTACCTATATTTTAAATGACATTTGTTTAATCTACAGTTTTTTAATGTCAATATAAAACAGTTCTGAAATCAGAATTTACAGAATTGTGAGTTAAAGGATAAGCAAAATAATATACTTGGTCCGAACAATAAAAACAAAAACAAAATCACAGTTAATTGTCTGGGTATATCAGTATCCCAGGACATAAACACACACACTCTAACCACTTTTAAATAATACTGTTCTGTTAAAATTTCTGTATATTCAGCAGACAGCTTAATGTTCAAAAATCAATAGGTCCATTACCAGCAGTTCCAACTAAGCACATTTATATTCAGGTATGCAGAAGTACTTAATAAAGCATTCTGACATTCTAAGGAGTAACAGCAGGAAAGGTCTATGGACTTCCTTAGTTTTTACAGAAACCTAGACTGATGGGCATGATTTCTAGTAGTCTGTACCTATTGAAACAAATTAAACACAGATAAAATGACTTCATCTTTTTTTTTTTTTTTGAGTCAGGGTGTGGGCTGGAGTGCAGTGGTGTGATCATAGCTCACTGCCACCTCAAACTCCTGGCCTCAAGCAATCCTCCAGCCTCAGCCTCCAGGTAGCTGGGTCTACAGGCTCTCACCACTGCACCTGGCTAACTTATTTTTTAATGGAGGCTAATAGCACTTTTCCACTCTTAAATGGTCTAAATATAGGAAACAAATTTAAAAACACAAAGTTTTCAAAAAGTTAATAAATCTATAAAGAAAACTGAGAATAATCAACCTTATTATTAATCAAAATATGATTACTAAAACAATGAGGTAGCATTTTTCACCAATTAAATTTCTAAAACTGTAATGTTCATACCCGACACGCAAAGATTATATGAAATTGGAGTATAAACTGGCTTAAGTATAGCAATATGCTCCAAGAGTCTTAAAAACTCTGAAATTTAAAATTATTTACCCCACTTCTGGCAATCTGAAGACAATAATCCACAAAAAGAAACACAATACAGAAAGAGGTCTGTCACATTATAAAAAATTTTGAAAGAAACCTAAAATGTTAAATAGTATTCTCTCTAAATGAAATATTATTTGGTCACCTGAGTAGCAAAATGGCAAAACATACATAAGCTAAATTTCAAAAGGCTCAAAAAACTACACGGCAATCACACCTAATAAATAGTTCAGGTTTAGAACTGCAGGAGAATTTTTCCACATTTCTTCTACAATGTGGTTACTCCACCTTTTAAAGTTTTTTTTTAATTGTAAGGAAAAAAAGACCCCCATCTTCTCATTAGATTATCCCCTTTTCACAATGGACATTTAAAATTAAATTAAATTAAAAATTTTAAATAACTAGTTTTCTTCCAGCCTCCCTCCACTCCCCTACCACCAGAAAAAGCAACCTCACTGTCACGCTATTCTCCCTGTCCGATGGTTCCTCAGCAACTTGGCCTGCTGGGATTGACCATCTTGGAACCTCCCCTCTCTCCAGGTCTGAACCCAGCCCTCCACACCCACACCAACAGGTAGGGAGTCATTCACTTTAGTATCCTCAACTCCGGGAACAAGGCCTGTTACACGAAAACGCCTCAAAAAAAATTTGTTAGATAAATTCATATTTACCCAATTATACCTATTGCCACTTTAAACAACTGTTTATCTCTCATCTGTCCCACATTTTAAGCTAGGCATTGTATGTGTATATATATATTTTATTCCCTAGAGCCTACCATACTGCTAGGCCGGGCTCATAGTAGCTAAACAAAGATTTACTGAACTAATGAACACCTGACTACAGATCTCACAAATTCATTTGGTTTAAACAGACTATTCCCTTAAAATAACATCCTTGGAGAGAAATATACTCATACTTTCCAGCGAATTATACTAAGCAATAATCAGATTAACAACCATATGAGTGTTGTTACTGAGCCAAGGAAGTGTTTAAGTGAAAAATGTGATGGACAAGAGGAAGATGAGCAGACAGAAAGTGGGGAAGTAGCCATCAGATCTTCAGGGAGGTAGCCTAAAGGGTCTACGCACAAAAGTGAGTGATAAGAAGTAGGAGATTGGGTCAGAAAACTTTGTGGAAGGTCACATAGCTTCCCTGCCCAGGGCCACCAGACATTCCTAAGTACATACAATGTCAGACACTGCACCGACGACACCTTTATATAAATGACCTCCTTCAGTCCTCACCGCAAGTAAAATAGGGTATTATTATGCCTATTTTAAAGATGAAAAAAACAGCAGTTTGGATAAATTAACTTGCTCAGGGCATACAACTAATAATTGGATTCAAAGCCCAGTGAGCCTGTGGCTATGTTAAAGTCATGGCTTACAACCACTACGCCAGATGGAGAATGGCTTCTTTGCAATTAGTCACAGACTTAGGAGTAGAGCATAACTACTTAGGCCTTAAGTGTAGTCTACAAAATAAATAGCCAACACAGACATGGTTAGACGGTCTAAAAACCTCAGGCTTGTTATCCCCAATTCAGACATGACATCTGGTTCAGGCTGGTCTCTGTTAATCCACAATGTAGACCTCTAATTTAGCAATGCAAAGACTTAACAAGTAGGTAAGGAAAGTATACAATGTGGTTATCACCTCTGTTTAGCATCCTCCACATAACAGAAAAAAAATTGTATTTCTTTAACTCTGAACTTAATTTTCTAAGCTAAACTTATTTTAACTTCTTCTCATACACATTATTTTCCAATTCTTCAGTTACGGTGACCTGATCCAAATTCTCCTTGACCTTCTTGCCATAGGCCTGCAAAACTGAAAACAATATAGTAACACAGGTACTAGGGAAGACTTGGTCTTTAAGCACATGGCAAGAACCTAATGAATTCATACTCATAATTTTTAAAAGCCATCTTTTTCAAACTCATATCAGAGTGTCTTAGATGCTACAATGATCTAAACATCCTAACTTCAAAACTGCACTGAGTGTTGCCCTGGAAGGCAAACACCTTTCTGACAAAGCTGGTCTCTTCTTAAATCTAAGCCCTCCATCTCAAGAAGCACAATGCCACAATGTAGGAGGTGAAGAGATGCTTCACTAGTACAGACATCCCTAAAATGGGCGCCTATCATCTGCTAAGTGTCACTGTGGTCTCCAGCGGCCACATCATTCCAGCAACCCTGGCTTTAAGATCACTGAACAGGATGGTCTATATCAGGGTGTCTAATCACTTAGCTTCCCTGGGCCATACTGGAAGAAGAATTGTCTTGGGCCACACATAAAATACACTAACACTAAGGATAGCTGGTGAGCTTTTAAAAAAAAAAATCTCATAATGTTTTAAGAAAGTTTACAAATTTGTGTTAGGCCACATTCAAAGCCAGCTGCAGGTTGAACAAACTTGGTCTACATTTTATCTCCTTTTTGATCCTTATGACAGCTCTGTGAAAGAAAGCATAAAAAGTCTCCCCCACATAGATATAAGGAAATAGAAACACAAAAGCTGTGAAATACCTGAAGTCATTATCTAACAGAGAAACCACAAGTGCCACAAGATGGCACACTCAAAAGTAAGCCATGGTGCTGGTGGCACAACAATTGGAAAGTAGTTAATACCACTGAGCTGTACATTTTAAAATGGGTAAGACAGCAAGTTTCATGTTACATGTATTTTACCACAAAAAAAATTGGGAAAATACAAGTTTATTTTTTTAAAAAAAGGCTAGGTAGTGATGTAATTTTGTATACCGGTTACTACCCTTGATCTATGATCTTTACTTTGATCCTGCGTCTTTAAAGACCAAAGTTGGCTCAGTCATGACTACAAATATTCTGGTAAAAGGGAAGACACCATTTTATACCTTACGTCCAACATCATTATTTTCAGGAGTTTCCCATATATTACCTTCTTTCTTCCATGTTTTGTCATCCCATTATTCATTCACTCAAAAGATATTTACAGAGCACCCATTATGTACTAGGCACAGCTCTAAATTGATAGTGTTCAAATACTGTAACAGTTCTATAGCAGTCAGTAAATAGCTGCAGCCCACAACATACCACTCCACTCCACAAAGGCCATTCTAGTCTCTTTGTTGGGATCCACCCCCAACCCCTAAGTCCTAGACTTCCCCATGATTCAGCAAAGCAAGAAGCCTCCAGGACCCTGTTCCAACTTCCAACTCAATGGGTGAATGCCCAGCCTAACCCCTTGTTAAATATTTTATCACCCTCCACACACAGCAACGAACAAAACAGATAAAGTCCTTACCCTCTGGTCTGGGAAAGAGATAATAAGCAAGTAAATGCGTAAACAAACAAAGTAATTTCAAACAGTAGCATGCTGTAAAGAAAACAAAGCAGCAAAGGTCTAAAGAATGACTAGGGGTGGAGGTAAAAGGGTAGAAATTGAAAATCTCTCTGAGAAGGTAACATTAGAGAGAGCCAGGCATGCAGAGGTCTGAAGTAAGAACATTCCAGATAGAACAGAAATATCAAGGCTCTTTGGTAGGAACAAGAATGGAATTTCAGTTAGAAGGCCAGCATGAGGGGATCATCTTGAGCAAGGAGACCACAGAGGTATAGAGGGTCAGATCAGAAAGGACCTTAATGGCATTGGTAAGGATAAATTTTATGCCAAGATCAGTGAGCAATCACAGATTTGAAACAGGGTAATGACGTGATCTAATTTACTATTTTGAAAGATTACTCTGACAGCTGTATGGCAACTAAATCAATGGGAAGCAAGAATATAAAAAGAGACAACATATAAAGCTGTGGTCATAATTCAGGTGAACAATGATAGTGGCTTGGGCTAGGTGATAGCAACAGAGATGGAAAGATGTATTCTGATTCAATATGTTTTAGAGGTAGAGCTGACCAAACTTACAAATAAGTATAATTTGGGATCAGCGAACAAAAGAAATCAAAATGACTACTGTCTTTTGATTTAGCAAGGCACTGACGATAGTCCACTTACTAAAAAGGGAATGACTTGGGAAATAAATACATTTAGGGAGAGAAGGAATACAAACAGAAGTTTTATCACAATAAATTTGAGGTATTTAGATGTATAATACGGAGCTATCAAACAGGGAGCTGAATATTTGATCTTTACAATAATCCTGTGAAGCAGATAAGGAAATTCAGGTATTATCCAAATTTTACAAAAGAGAAAACTAAGGCTTTGAGAAAAAGGTTTGTCTTAGTACAAAATATTTTTATTAGTCAATGCCCCTTAAGAGAGGGCTGATTCCACATTTTAAGAACAGGAACACCTTCACTGTTAAGCACTTCTGTCTGATAAAATATACCTACCTACCTAGCTTGCCTCATGTAAGTCACATGGCTGCTCCGAAGGTAAAGGTCTTTTGTATCCAGAGAAGATTCCCCAGAAAGCAGACACTTATCAAACTAGCAACATTTAATATATGTAAAATTTAACTGAGATATATTTATAATGCATAGTATTGACTATCTTCTTATAAGACTGTCAACAACTAAATACATACAGACAATAAAAGAAAGGCATAAAATTATCTTTAAGGATCCACTGCCAATTTTTAGTTCCATTTGTATTAACGGTTTGTGTCAAAAAGCCTTCTGGGGAATACAGTTCCAAAATTAGAAAAATCAACTGGGACATGACCAGTTCAAGAATAATCACTTCACACTGCTTCTCAAGACTGTAACTAGTGTGTAAGACAAGCTCATGCTGGACTCAGCACTTCTTCCACCATGCTAGAACTGCTTTTTCCACTTTTGGTTGCTTTAAAGTGGTGGAAACTTCTGCATTAGAAGACATATTTTTATCACAGAGTGTTTTATCACAAGCTCAACACATCTATTATAATCCTTTCAAAGTTCTAGAGGCACCCTGCTGAAATGAAGAACCACACTAAACAAAACAGGAAGAACAGGTGTTAAAAAGGAAAGAAGAGGTTGGGTGTGGTGTCTCACATCTGTAATCCCAGCACTTTGGAAGGCCAGAGCAGGGGGATCACTTAAGGTCAGGAGTCCTGAAGCCAGTCTGGGCAACAAAGCAAGGCACTGTCTCTACAAAAATAAAATGAAATTAGCTGGGTGTCGTGGCACACGCCTGCAGTCCCACCTTTTAGGGAGGGCTGAGGCAGGAGGATGGCTTGAGCACAGAAGTCTAAGGATACACTGGTCTACGATCGCACCACTACACTGTAGCCTGGGGGATAAAGCAAGACTCAGTCTCAATAAATAAATAAATAAGGAAAGAAGAGAGAGAAGATGCAAAGGAGGGAAAAGGGGGTAAAGAAACTAGAAGAGTAGGGCAAACCTGAGGTCCCCAGAATGGCAGGCACGGGTTTGATGGCTGGAGAGGTTGTGGTGGATGCACAGCTGTATTTATTTTTTTTCTTTTTTGGGACAGAGTCTCGCTGGGTCACCAGGCTGGAGTGCAGCGGTGTGATCTTAGCTCACTGCAACCTCCCCTTCCTGGGTTAAAGCGATTCTCCTGCCTCAGCCTCCCAAGTAGCTGGGACTACAGGCACGTGTCACCACGCCCAGCTAATTTTTGTATTTTTAGTAAAAACAGGGTTTCACCATGTTGGTCAGGATGGTCTCCATCTCTTGACCTTGCGATCTGCCCGCCTCAGAATCCCAAAGTGCTGGGATTACAGTCGTGAGCCACTGCTTGATCGATATTGACCACTTGATCCATATTTTGATCAAGGTTATGAAGCCCCTGGTGTCCAGGAAGCGGCTGCAGTGCTGGTGGAGAAGGAAACTTGCAGATACCAACCTACTATGAACTACCTGAGCTACCTGATAGTCCCGAATTATTCTGCTTTTGAAACTGACATAATGAGAAACGAATTTGAAAGACTGGCTGCTTGACAACCAACTGAATTGCTCAGTATGAAATGATATGAACTTCCAGCCCCTTCCTCTGGTCAAAAAAATGGCATTACTGCATGGCAAGAATGTGTAAACAATTCCATGGCCTAGTTAGAGCATCAAGCAGTTAGAATCAAGAATCTGAAACTAATGTCACAGCATGGATGTAATGCCTGGAAAGTATACAATGAAAATCTAGTTCATATGACTGAACATGCACAGAAAGAGCTTCAGAAGTTAAGAAAACATATTAAAGATTTAAAATGGCAGAGAAAGAACATGCAACTCACAGCTGGATCTAAATTGAGAGAAATGGAGTCAAATTGGATATCCATGGTCAGTAAGAATTATGAGATTGAGCAGACTATTGCTCAGCTAGAAAATGAAATCTATCAAATTAAGCAGCAACATGGAGAGGCAAACAAAGAAAACATCCGGCAAGACTTCTGAAAAGACAATTTCGTGGGTAGAAAAGTTGGGCTTTCACAAAAGGCATCTGAACTTTTAATGAACTGTGAAGGACAACAGCAACTTCCCAAAGTCATTGACGTTTAAATGTTTAGAAATCACAGAATGTGTGGGCTGCTGTGGTAATTCTGTTTGTATATCTCAACAGAATTAAAATGTCTAGCTTGGTGGTATTTTTATAGCCATAAAAAAAAAAACCTTTAGGCTTTCAAAATAAGTATGACTTTAGAATAATATTATGTTACAGAATTAATTTTGAGCCATGTGGGTCATGTTTTGTGTCCAAGGATCTTTATTCAAAGCTTTCAACATGTACAGGAAGTTGGAACTTTTGGTTTATGACCTTGTCTAATAAAGAGATAGTTCTAAACACATTCTTGATTACCAAACAAGACTTCAGAAACACAGTGACCATACAGAGTCATCGTTACCATCATCATCATAGATAACTGTTATATCAAGCTTCATATGTGCTGAACACTGTTCTGAACACTTTGGGTAGATAAACAAGATGTATATGAATAAAAATCATTTGGTCCTCACAAAAAAAAAAAAGAAAGAAAGACATGAGAAGAGTGGCAAATGACCTCTTCCTGATGGCAATCCTTTATGAGAAAAGATTCACAAATAACATGCTTACAAAGCATCACAAAACCCTGCAGGAAAAACATATTTGTTTACAGGGCTTGAATCCAGAAATTAGTACAGTCTCTTTCCATGTTTCAATCACGGTGTCAATCATCAACTTCAAATGAGTAGTCATTATCAATGTAAGGTAAAAAACATTCAGCTTACCAGAACTTCACTGAACCTTCATGCTAACTGCCAGCTTTTCATGTATGCACTTAAAATAAAAGTAATAGCCTGGTTGGCACTACAAATAATCTGAGTATCCTAAGAATTGAAAGAAAATGTAGGGGTCATTACATTCAACCCTCTCATTTTGTGGATAAGGAAACAAAAATAAAGCTGAGAGAGATAAAGTGCATCATCATAGAGCCCTTCGAGATGAAAAACATGTTTTTCTGACTCTTAGCCACTATTCCTTGTGCTATACCATGCTATCTACAGAGCAAGAAAGATGCAGCCACAAGGGGTAGCCCAAGGCTTTACTGCAGCCACATCAAGGGACAAAAAGTGGGCAGGGCTGGGCACCTCAGTGCTAGAAGCAAGGCCCCAGCCCGCAGCCGGGCTGACAGCCTGCCACTCTTCTCGGCCTGCACCCTGCAACAGCCAACAGCTTTTCCAGCGATACTGCTGGGCTTTTTCCCCGAGAGCTTTTGGGTTGATGGGGCAGAGTTTGAGGTATAGTAGCTGGCGCCCTCTTCCCAAGGTCCTTAGAATGAGGCCCTTGAAAAGTCACTCAGCAGGGTTGCTTCCATGGCTTCAGAGGAGCACGAGCCCTCCCCAAGGATGAGGGGAAATGACACCTCTCTGCTCCCTGCCTTTAAACAAGCATATTCCCAACTGGTTATCACACATATCCCTGCAAGTGTGTTTTAGCCCTGATGGTTTCCGCTTTCTAAGCTTTTGCTCAATCACAGCATATATAGAAAATTCCAGAATCACCATTCTAAAACTCCATAGCATGGTCATGTGGAATTCATACTGACATGTTAGTGACTGCAGAGAACAAAATTTCTAATTGAAATTAGTTTGGGTAAAGTCTTATGTAGTTATTAGGGAAGCTATAATATATGCAGGATTTATATTGTTTGCCTACTGCAAACAATTGTATAAATGAATGAATGGATTGATAAAAATAATAACAGTCCTCCCCTGTGCAATCCAGGATTTCCTCTTCTCCCAAAAAATGAACACTTCAACAGTCTTTTAAAATCTTCATAATACCATATTTCATTCATTTCAACATACACGTACACACACATATTATTTTTTCCTAGAAATGTCCTTGGTAGTTATTCTTTTTGTTAAAACACCTATATAACTGTGGAATTCAAGCTACATATTGCAGTTCCATGATTCTCTCATTAACCAGTAGAAAATAAAATCCAAAGAGTAAACATCCCACCACTGCTGGTCCATACTTCCCACTACAGATCAATTCCCAAACTGCTAATAATCTCCACCATCTGTCAATCCCACTAAAAAACTGGTATGGATTTGCTTTGACAGTGTTAGATTTCACTGGCCTGATTATAGAAAACAATCATGAAGAAGGTACTTACTGCATAGGCACCTATCAAAAATGCTGCATTTGCTCTTTTCCGTTGGTCAAAACAGGTGTAGTGCACTATTTTCTTTCTTGACAAACTGTATGACTGGAAAGAGGAGATAAAAAAATAGGGTAACCACAGAGACAATGTTAACATATACAGAAGGCAAACATCATCTCTTAACCTTCAAGATGTGCCACAACCCATAAAATTTAACAACTTTCAACTTTAATTTCTATGGCATTTGAGGGTTAGAGAATTACTAGCTCAGACTTTGTACAGCCCAATCATAATGTAAGAATCAACAATATAATTAATATCTTTCTCTCCAAGCAAAGAAACTAATATGGTGGAAAATAATTAAATTATTGGCATCTCTATTACGAGGAAACACTTTTGATGATTTATTCTTAATCTTCTACAGAAAGTCTCTTCACCCTTTGTTACCCTCTATATGCCACTCCCACTCCCAGGAATGTTATCTATAGTTTTCATATAACACAGTTTTTTTAAATGTCAACCAGTCTACTGTGATCTCTAAAAAATCTTATTTTTAAAGACCAATATTAATATTTTCTTTCTGGGATGTTCTGTAACAACCCCCTTTTAATATCTGAAAATACATGGTTAATGGAAAAAGATCATTAAAAAATTATATCAGCAAACATATTAATATAACACATTACAATAGCCATCCATTAAATTCATGAATTCAAACAGTTATTAAGCACCTGTTACATGCCAGGCAATATGCTGCATGCTCAAGTATTTAACTAAGTTCAAAATAATCAACATGGCATGTTGTACACATGCTAAACATGAAAAAAAATGACAAAAAGATCTTGTAAAATGAAATCAAATTATTAATCAAAACTCAAATAAGTATAAGACAACGGGAACACAATGCAATTCAATGAAATCTGCTTGATTTCTTCACTTTTCAAAATTTATGTATTTTAACAACTGATTTTCGAAATATAGGCACATAAACTATCTTTAATGGGCTAGCAAAAAAAAACACAGGCGCAAAAGTACATTTCTATATTCATCTATAAATTCACATTGACTATAAAAGCAGCTTTTTCTATCTTACAAATTGACTACAACATACAGAAAATCCCTGCTTTTAGAACCTCTTTTAGAAAGGTAAATAGAGCTCAACTATGTACTTTTCTTGATCCTGCTATTGTCTATGAGAAAACAAAAAACAAAAAAACTCTTCCATCTCTGAAGCCTGTTCTAAGACAAAACTGTAACACTCTGGCTTTATCATGTAACCACAGAAAGGGTATATCCCTCCAATGAGCCCAGAAATCTTCATCACTCCAAGTCAGACATTTCTTTTATAACCAAAAATCATATATATAATTTTTTTTTTGAGACAGAGTCTCGCTTTGTCACCCAGGCTGGAGTGCAGTGGCACAATCTCAGCTCACTGCAACCTCCTCCTCCCAGGTTCAAGCCATTCTCCTGCCTCAGCCTCCCATGCAGCTGGGACTACAGGCACCCACCACCACGGCCGGCTACTTTTTGTATTTTTAGTAGAGACAGAGTTTCACCATGTTGGCCAGGCTGGTCTCGAACTCCTAGAATCACATTATCTGAAAATAGTAGTACCCTTTTATCTTTTACCTTTTTTGTTTTGTTTTGTTTTTGTTTTGAGACAGGTCTTGCTCTGTCACCTAGCACCCAGGCTGGAGTGCAGTGGCATGATCTTGGCTCACTGCAGCCTTGACCTACTGGCCTCAATCAATCCTCCCACCTTGGCCTCCTGAGTTGCTGGGACCACAGGCACATGCCACCATGTCCAGCTAATATCTGTATTTTTTGTAGAGGTGAGGTCTTGCCATGTTGTCCAGGCTGGTCTTGAACTCCTGGGCTCAAGCGATCCACCTGCCTTGGCCTCCCAAAGTGCTGGGATTACAGGCGTGAGCCACGACACTCAGCCAGTAGTGCCCTTTTTATTAAACTTTTAAAAATTAGTATGTGAGGACAGGCCTGGTGGCTCATGCCTGTAATTCCAACACCCAAAGCGAGAGAAACACTTAGGGTAGGGAATTTGAGACTAGCCCAGGCAACATAGCAAGACCTCATCTCTACAAAAACACTGGGTAGGAGTATCACTTAAGCCCAGGAGACAGAGGCTGCAGTGAGCCATGAACATACCACAGCCGTCCAGCCTGTGCAACAGAATAAGAATTTGTCTCAAAAACAAACAAAAAAAAAAATAGTATTTGACTCAAAGAAAGTTTCTTATTGCCAATGCCCTTATTTCCTGACAGGTTTATACAGATACTCCTATGAAATAGAGAGAAAAAAGGCACAGCATTTAATTCAGCTCAGTTGAGTTGATGCATTGAAGTTACCTAGAGATGTAAAGGTTACAACCAATGGTGCTGACACTTGATTCCTCGCTTTCTTAATTTGGGACTACTGACTGCCTGAACATTTCCTTTTTCTGTTTTATTTCATTGTCTCATTGTCTGTTCGGTGGTTGGTTGGTTTTGCCACTTATTTGTTTTCCATCAATAAGTTATGTTTGATTTACCAAAAAGGAAATAAAGTCTCTTCAGACCTAAGCATCTCCCATCATCTCTGAATTGCAAATATCTAAATACTGCCTTACACAGGCCAGGCTCTCAATAAACATAAGTCAGACTGAGCACAGGGACTCAACACTCTCCTGGCTCCCAGCCTCTCACTATTTATGTTTCCTAATTCCCTAAAATACCTGTGGGGAAGAAAATATCAACAGTCTATCTTCAAGTCTGGATTAGCTTTTTTGATGCTCTTTTCTACTAAGAATTTAGGTTTCATGACAAACTACTGCTATTGTTTAATAATATGAAACTATTTTACAAATCTACTTGCTGAAAGGGACAAGTCATAGTGCTGTTCTTTCATCACTGATGGTGATTTCTTCCTTGGGTTTTTTTGGAGGGGGTTGAGGGGAGTAGAATCTTTTGTGTTTGCCTGGTTTTGTTTTATCTCTCTCTCATTCTAAAGTATATAGAACACAGAGACTTATCCTGGAACATGAACTGTAAAACTAAAGGACAGAATTCTGAGGAAGACTTTCTTTTCACTGTATAGCTATAAATATTAAGTAAATATAATACAAATTAGCACTTTAAATATTTTAGAAGAATGTTTAAACTTTATAAGCTTTCATAAATTACATCAGGTAAAGCATAGTCTTCACAAAATCTTCCTAGAAACTTTATTTAAAAATATTTCCTATGAGAAACTGCCCACAGGAAGCAAACATAACTGACTTTTTTTTTTTTTTTTTAGAGCTTTCTGCCTGATTTTTAGGAAAATGTTTAAAGCTGCTAGCATTTACTTTGCTTAGATATTTTTGGAATTCAGTTTCCTCAGTTACGTTTCAAAAGCACTCCAACCAAGAAATGATTTCCTGCTTAGTGAAGCTTGGCCAATATCTCCGAGGCCAAATCACTGAGAGTGGAGTTCTCTCACTCGAGGAATCAAAACGAATTCAAAGTGAATGAGAGCAGAGAACAATCTGCCAATCTCAAAATTAGACCTTGTCCTAATTTCCTAATTAATTTCCTAATTAATCTCAAATTTGCTAATCTCAAAATTAGGCCTTGTGCTAATGTCCTTTTCACAACTGGGCCTCCCTCTTATGGCCATCCTGGCCCATGGTTTTATACCAGTGATGCTGTTCAACAGAGGAGACATTTTGGTATTGGAACAAATATTTGAGGGATAACAACATATTTTGTCAATTTTTTAGCTGATGTTTTATATGAGTGGGCTGATTTTAAAAAAAAAAACTCTTTAATGTTTTTCCCTCTTTTTTAAGTGGGGGACATGCTTAAAATTTTTCCCGGGTTTCGGCACCAACTGACTTGTTTTTCTAAGACCACCAGAGCGAGCACAAAAGAATTTAATTTAATTTAAGCTTAAATTAAATTTTAAGCATGTCCCCCACTTAAAAAATACTATTACATAATCAAAGCACCCTAGAAGAAGCAATACTAACACCCAGTGCAGACACTGATGACTGAAGTACCTTCTACGGAACATTAACTTCTCTTTTGAGATCTTTCATGGAAGAACTTTACCATGCAGACAAAGTCACAGTTTGGAGACAATAGGACAGGACTCTATGTATGAGTCCAGTCGATGTTTTCTCAGATTCTGCCCTAATATCAGGAGAATATCACGCCTCTAAATTGGACAGTGGCTTCTTCCTTATTCCAGTCTGTCTCCTCTGTAGCTGGGACCACAGGAAGGTGTCACCACGCCTGGCTAATTTTTGTATTTTTAGTAGAGATGGAGTTTCACCATGTTGGCCAGGCTGGTCTTGAACTCCTGACCTCAAGTGATCTGCTCACCCCAATCTCTCAAAGTGCGGGGATTACAAAGCAAATGCCCTTCTGAACTTTCTAGACTGAAGTGGACACAGCCAGCCCTCTATAATAACCATAACAACGGCTTGCTTTTATTGTTCACTTGTGACATTTCACCATTTCCCAAAGCAATAGAAATGGCACCAGAGGGGTCTAGTTTAATCAGACACATAATGTCTCCCAGACTAGGGGTCCTGGGCAAAGCTAAAATATAATGAGCATACTGTGTTTTACAAGGAGAACATAAGCCCAGAGCCAGAGAGGGCCTTTGAGGAACATTTACACGGCAAGAGTAGTAAGTAGGATCAATCCAGAACTTTCTCACTGAGCCTGATAATTTGTCTAAATCTTAATTGTGAGGCCATAACAAGTTTCATGCTTCAGAATTTAAATAATTCTCAGGTTGAATTGGTCAATAGTACTAAGATTTTTCAGAAATAATTAAATCTAACTCTAAATCGTATCATATTATTATTGTATTGTATTGTATTTCATTCTTTTAACAGATTGGTTCAGAATCACCTGCAGGGCTTATATAATAAAACACAGATTGTTGGATCTCACCTCCAGAATTTCCAATTCAGTAGGGCCTGAGAATTTACATTTCTAACAGGTTTTCCAGTAATGCTGACTCTGTTGGTCCAGACATCACACATTGAAATCCACTACTCTAAGAAATGGCTAAATTTTGGAGAAGCACTACCTAAACATGTACCCGGTTCCATCAATGGGAATCTTTTATATGGAAGCTAAAACGCTGTCCATCTGGTCAAGTTGTCCCCAAAGAACTCAACATTCTCTTAAAAAGGAATTCTAAATCATGCAATAAGCCTTTTAAAAGCATTTTACAAAAAACACATTTCCCCAGATTCCTCAGCAAACCTTATTACAATTTGTAAATTCATGCATTCCAGGTGATAACACTTTAGGAACAAGTCCCTTTAATGATTCCATAATTAAGCTGCCTTAAATGTCATTATTCCAGAGGTTCCAAATTCAGACGTTCTCAGGTGCCAAGAATCTGAAGTGGGGCAGCTGGTAAACAAGAAAAGCATTCCCTATCCAAAGCGCACTGAGCTCCAACCTGCTGCTCGTGAGGGAATCTGGGTGCAGAATGGTCAGATACTGCAATATTTCAAAAAAGTCAAAATGGAAGCTTTCATAAACTGCAGATATTGACTATGAATTACAGTTTTTTAAACAGTGTTTATGCTCAAGAAAACATGTCTGTGGACAGAATGCAGGCCACAGGTGACCAATTTGCTAAATCTGGGTGCCATCATACTGCTGCTGAAGAAGATTCTATGGGTTCCATCAGCATAAAATGAGCAGCTGTTGTGTGTCAAACACTTTGCTGAGCAATGCAGTGACAAGGGGAGAAGAAACCCACTCTCTAACCTCAAAGGCTAATGAATATTTAATGCAAAATATTGGCCAAGGCTTATTACAGAGGAGAATAACTGTATAGGGATGCATTTACAGCACACAAGGACCAATAAAATGATACTAATTACAGGTACAGTAAGTGTTTCATTTAATAAGGCAAAAAAATAGTAGATAAAAGGTGGAATTTAGTATTGACTATCAATTAACATAATCAAACCTACAGAAATTTCTGTACTGCTTACCTGAGAGTCAAAGTTTTGCCCCTGTTATGTAAATCATAAGTATATATCATAAATACTAAATGTACTTATAAACCAAAGTACAATGACTGCTATAATAGAACAATACAAATTAAGATAAGGGTATTGACCCCAGACATTTTCCATCTTGGAAAGAAAAGCTATATGAAAGGTTATATTCTAGTGGGATAACACCTTGCAAAACACAAGCCACAGCAACTTGGAGAGAGAAAAAATAATGACAAGCTGCACAAATAACAAATAGCTCAGGCTACGCTCAGATTATGGCAACAAACACAAATCATGCACTTGTTCAGCTTCAGTCAGGAGAGCACCATTCAATAACATTAATAACAAATTAATAACATTAACCATTAATAACAAAGGTGATACAATTAGGCTCAAAGCCAAAGGCAAAAAGAAAAAAAAGAGTTAATGGTCAATTTAAAGAAACACAGAAAAGTAAAATCTTCAAGTTATTTGGTTAGAACGCTGTATTTAATTAAGCTGTATGAATCAGTCTGACTGAGCTAAGGAAGACATTAGTGCAGCCTGGATAAGATGCTGTTTAATAAAAATAGAGCCCATGCACCTACTAAACATGCAAGTTCTGTCAATGATCATGGTCACATTAAGGAGATCACAGCACAGAGACCGCAATGACCAAGGCATCATTCTCTTACAGGTGGCTAGGCTAGACCAGTAATGGCCGCAGCAATCAGCATCTCCATAGCAATCAGTGTTCATCTCACTGCAAAAGCGATAAAATGAGCAGGTCTTCCTGTGAGCAGCCATGACCTTTACAAGTTTTACCTCCAACTTTCTCAGGAAAGGAATACTCTGGAAAATGTTCTTTGGCTGTACAAAACAAAATATGGTTTATGGTTTTATTTAGTGCCAAGATGAAATAGATTGAATCATTCCTTTAAAAAGAAAAAGGTGTCTCTGTGTGGCCCATTTTGTTACAAACCCAATACATTTCATTAATGAAATAGCACAGTTGATTAAAGCAGAAGTCAAAATGTCAGAGAAAAGTTCCTCATAAAGATGATTTGATCGTGTTAATAATTAATAATTGAAGGCATGTGGGATTCTCTATAAACGGGGTTCTTCCTGCCTGAGGATTCCTAACAGGCATAAGTGGTTCTTGCCTTGCAAACTCTGTTTAGGCTCACTCCCATGGGAGACGACATTGCTCTGGAGCCCCTAGAACCTCTTTAAACTACATGAACTATCTCCAGAATGTAGCTTGCTTTTCTTCCCTACAAACCCATGAGCTAGAAACAGATGAGAACCACATGAAGAAATCTCAGCATGTTTTTGTAGTTATAATAGGGTGGTCTAGTCATTATATCAAAAGAGTTCTTGTGTATATAACCACCTGATATGGGGCAGGTGCCTGGTTTCCAGGATAGGATTATGGCACTGATTCATTCAGCAACAAGGACATTCCCTAAGCCCCACCATCTGCCAGATACTTCCAATGCTTCAATATAATCATTGGTTTCATCATGACCACCCCCTTCCCCTTTTACCCTGAAAGGGCTATGTGGGATGTTTTGTAAATTTAAAATTACATTTCTGTGAATATTCCCTTAATCCTTTTTTAAAACAGTCCTCAAGATTACTGTAATTATCCTGTTGATTCATAACAGCAGGTATTAAAAAAAAAAGCACTGCCCTAGAAAATGTCCCCCTTTTTTAGAGATTTTTCTTCTCCAAGCTGAGGTTTTATTTTTCTCAGAGGAAAATGAAATCAATAATTAAAACTGTATTGATGGCCAAGCACAGTGGCTCATGCCTGTAATCCCACCACTTTGGGAGGCTGAGGCAGGAGAATAGCTGAAGCCCAGAAGTTCAAGACCAGCCTTATCAACGTAGTGTGTCCCTGCCTCTACAAAAACTGGGAAAAAAAAAAAAAAGTTAGCTGGGTGGGGTACAGCAGTGCACACCTATAGTTCCAGTTAGTCAGTTGACTGAAGTGGGAGAATCATCTAAGCCCAGGAGTTTGAGGCTGCAGTGAGCTATGACCGCACCACTGCACTCCAACCCAGGTGATACAGTAAGACTCCATCTCCAAAAAAAAAAAAAAAAAAAGAATAGATTGAGGAAGGTATTGAGTTTTTTCAAAATACCACAACTTTGTCTTTTGTTAGTAAAGTCTTCTTTTTCAGAAGACGTTAGCCCAGTGTTCTTAGCATTGTCTGTGTCAAGGATCCCTCTGAGAACCTGAAGAAAAGCCATGAATCCTCCCAGAAGAAAAATGTAAATGCATACAAAATTGTACATATAATTTCAAGGGTTTATGGATCCCTTGAATTACCAGAATAATAATTCCAGCTCTAGCCTATCAATCATTGATGACATTTAACATTAAATAACATACACAGTTTAACAAATTGTTCTCACTTCAATGCATCTTCCCTCTTTTGATTGCTTCCCCTATCCCAGGGGAAATACCAAAAAGTAACCTATTACTGCTTCAATCCTAGTACTGACAATTTTTTAAAGCAGTTTAAATAAGCAGCAGGTTTTTTGTTGGTGATGATGCCTTTTATGTTTGGATTTTTAATCTAAGCATACATTTGATGGAATAATTTTCCATTCTAATTGACATAATTAAAATAAGGCCATTGGGAATAGCATGTGTATGGACACATACACACAAAAATAGCGATAAATCACCACCTCAAATCATCAACTGGAAAAAAATACCTTCTCATTTCAAAAATGAGAAATTTGGGATTGGAATAAAATGTACAGCAAAATATTACCTATCTATATAAAGCATAGAATAAGGAAGAAAAATCATACAAGCTTTCTTGGAAGGAATAAAAATTTCCAAACTAAAAAATGAAATGTGCCTAAAAGAATTGGGAAATCACACAAGAGAAGAATTCTAAGAAGTTGTTACTGGTTAACACAGTGTGAAATTACTCAGAGAAGTAAAGGAGTTTGAGGAGCCAGCAAATGCCATCAGATTCGGCATTTAAGATGCTATTAGAGCAGTTTCAGTAGAGTAGGGAAGGCAAAAGTGAGATAAGAAAGGGCTAAGAAATCAGTGCACAGGAAGGATGGAGGCCAGCTCTTCTTCTGCAACCTCTGGAAGCAAAAGGAGAAAGGGGGATCTGCAAATAAAGGGGATGACGACAAAGTCAAAAGACGTCTCTGTGTGTCTGTTGTCCCTGCACTGGGCACTGAGAACACAAAGATATATTATATCCTCCACCTCCCACCCTCTAGGAGGTCATAGTCTAGCAAGAATGACAGGTGCAAACAGGTCATCACAATTCATCAAGGATAGAGAGCTGCACATAGAATTATGGGAAAACAAGGGAGGCACCCTCAATCCAGTCCAAAAGGACAGGAAGATGCTTCCTAAAAGGTAGTGGCTGGACAAAGTATTAAAGAATGAAGAACTATCAAGCCAGAGGGTAAGGACATCCCAGTCAGACTGGTCTTCATGAGCAAATGCATGGAACAGCTGGTATGACAGAGTAAAGTGCAAGGCTGGGAGTGGCAAGGGTACTGCTGCTTCCCAGTAAATTAGTGCATGAAATCATCCACTGGGAAGACACCAAGGGTGAGAGCTGACAAGGCAGAAAGACAAGAAAGCAAAGTACCCAAGACCTTACTGAAGTAAGTGACCACAGGCTGCAGGCAAGAGACATCAGCAGGGTGCCAGTGGACTGACAGAACAGGGAGACTGAAAGTCTAGCAATCCCAGTAGTGTGAGAGGGACAGAATGTGCAAGGTGAGTAACAAAGGCATTTTCCAAAGGGGAGAATCTGGAGTCTGGGTTCCTGGAAGTGAAGCAGACAGAATGGCCCTAACACTTACAGGAATGAAAGAGGCAGAGAAGACTCAAAGTCAGCGTGGGACAACAAGGTGAGGTAGCTGGGGCAATGCGAAGAGTGAACAAAGGGTGACTTTAAACCAGAGGCTATGGTTGCTACTGAAGGTGGAAAGAAGGACAGGAAAAATGCAGTAGAGAGCCATGAAATCTAGCACTGACTTTACCTGCTGCATTGGGCAAGTCACACACCTTTCCCAGGCCTCCCTTTCTGAGTCTTGCCTCAATGCTCATTTAGATTCCTAAAATTATATTGGACAGCTTTCCCATATAGAAACAATAGCTTTAAGGTTGAGAGGCAGGTGTTCATCAATTTTGTAGAAGAGCTGTTTTTATTATATTCCCTATCAGAATTCACAAATGTTACATTGGTAACTTTATTGTGTATAGGAGTTTAAAATGTACAAAGCTTTTACATATTGATACACTTTGGATATTTGTCCTGTGCAAATCTCATGTGATCCCCAGTGTTAAGAGGTGGGGCCTTGGGTCATGGGAGCAGATCCCTCATGAACGGCTCAGTGCCATTCTGAGGGGATTGAGTGAGTTTTCACTCTTAGTTCCCCCAAGATTTGGTTGTTAAAAAGATGTAGCACCTCCCTCCCCTCTCTCTTGCTCCCTCTCTCGCCATATGACATGACTGTTCCCCTTCACCTTTTGCCTTGAGTGAAAGCTTCCTGAGGGACTCACCAGAAGCAGATATTGGTGCCATACTTCATGTACAAAGCCTGTGAAACCGTGAGCCAAATAAAACTCTTTTCTTTATATATAAATTACCTAGCCTCTGGTATTCCTTTGTAGCAAGGCAAAACAGACTAAGACACACACATTTTCTAATACAATACTAACCACCACCCCGTGACAGTTCTATAATTCCTGTTTCACAGATGAAGAAACTAAGATTCCACAAAACTGAAGCAATTCCAACTTTGGATTGGTACAGTAAATCTTTTTCTCCTAATTAGAGATTCTATTTAGTATGTTTCATTGAGATAACTCACGACTTATCAACATTTAAGTTTTTAAAACGCAATCATTCAGCAAGTAATACAGTGCCCATTAATTGTCCTAAAGCTACATATGTCATTCCAGACATCCAACAGATTACCTTACCACTAAAATGAACCAAGTGGAGTTTTAATAAAGTTTAAACTTTATTAAACTTCCATAATGTTGAAACAAAGCACTATAAATGAAAGCAAATAGAAACAAGTTTACATACATACACTTACCATACTGTTCAGTATAGGAAATGGTAGAAAAAAATAGTCTCAACTCAACCCATCTAATCTTGTGCAACTGCTATGAGTAGAACACTGAGTCACACTAGTGATTTTACTTTCCTGATAATGACTCCTTTCTCTTTGGCTACCCTAGATAGTACTCAGTTCCCAGATTAATTATAACACCCAATTCATTCCAACTACATACTAATGACTAATCAAGACAGCAAAGAAATTCCTTGGTCTTCAAAAGAAAAAAATAGACTTCCATTATTTATTAATTTCCTTTTCTTGTTTATTCAGCCATTAAAAGTTCATTTTATTTAAAAAGGATATTATTTACTTCCTTGGTGGTTGCAAAAACCTCTATTTTACTTTCTAAAATACTGGTTTCTTTTCTGAAAAACAGATCTGGCTTAATCAAAGGAATTTACATGTATCTTTTCAAGTCAGACAACTTTATAAGTTAATTCCTATAAAAGTTGTGTAAAACAGATTTTATTGGGTTGGTTCAAAAATAATTGTGGTTTTTAACAGTAAAAGTAATTGTAAAAACCACAACTGCTTTTGCACCAACCTAATATGTTATATGATTATTGATTCTTTTTGGTATAATTCCCTGTCCACCTCTCACTTTGAAATCAATAGCAAAACTTCAAATTCATAAGGATACAACATATTCTACAGGAAATTCTCCATCAGACTGCTTTTTATACCTAAGTTCATTAAAAACCAATCAAATCAAAAGACAATCACAGAACAGTTAACATGTCCAAGGCATTGTACTATGTAACACTAGTGATATTTTACCCAGCAGAAAGAGTAAAATACCTGAGCACTATAATTTATTATTTACCCTTAAGAGTCTGCTGTATAGCATTTTGTCTTTCAAACTGAAATCGTTAAGATCTTCATTTAGAAATTGGAAGACAAAGAGATACATATTGCTTTCTGTGTGATAAAATAAGTTCACTAAAACTAGGTATATAGATGAGTTTCCTCATATGCTTGAAGAAGAAAAAAAAGAAGCCACATGTCAAAATCCACATAAAAGTACAGAAAATGAAACCAGATACCCATGTGAAATCAAAAATATAGATGAATACTAAATGTATGACCAGAATGCTATCATCTCAGGTAAAATTCCATTCTCTGTCACTGCTGGTTCATCAATCTCACTTGGCTGTTAACCACACAGAACATTTAAGAAACATGCAAAAAATTTCAATCTTGACCAAACAGAAAATGTTATGCACACAGCTCCAGCCATGATGAGCCCTTTTCATCACTTGGAAACAGGGTCTACAGGCATATCTGAAAGTTTCAGAAAAATTATCCTAGGAGGGAATTTGATAGACTCATTAACAACAGCCTAAAAGGATTTGTGCTTTCTTTCTTAGGTCACTATTCCAGTGACTTCATTCAGCTCATATTGCAACTCATTCTGAAAACTGAAAGAGGTTAGCATGTCCTTTGTGGTATAATCAGGAGGATCACTTTCAAATTCTAGGTGAACTACTCACATAAATTTCCAGAGATCAAGATCATCTGACTAAATATTGCATGCACACCAACCCCACTGAGCAGACCCTATGGTTCAAATATTTTAACTCCAAATTACAAATATCACTACAATACTCACTTTTAGTTTCTTGTTTAGTTTGCAGCAATATCTGTACACCATTGCCAAGTTCAGCGGTCCAAAATCTGCATAGAAACTAAGATACAAGAAAAACAAAAAAGTTAGTACTTAGTAAAAGTACAACTTTCAGTAACATCAATGTTCATCTTTAATTTCATTAAACTTATAATCAAATTTCAATTATCTTATAACTAATCTTATCTATCGTATAATCCAAATAACTAATGCTTTCATCCTAATGCCCTCTAGTTACTCTAACTAGTCTCTATTTTAACAGGGAACTAGTGGCTGGGCGCAGTGGCTCACGCCTGTAATCCCAACACTTTGGGAAGCCAGGGCAGGCAGATTGCCTGAGGTCAGGTGTTCGAGACCAGCCTGACCAACATGGAGAAACGCCATCTCTACTAAAAATAAAAAATTAGCCAGAAGCGGGGGCACCTGCCTGTAACCCCAGCTACACGGGAGGCTGAGGCAGGAGAATCGCTGGAACCCAGGAGGTGGAGGTTACGGTGAGCCAGAGATCGCACCACTGCACTCCAGCCTAGGCAACAAGAGCGAAACTCTATCTCAAAAAAAAAAAGGGAACTAATTGGACAATTTTAAGTTCCACCTCCTTTTATCTGCCTGCCAGACCATTTAAGTAAACACACTAAAGAGCAGGCAAGGAAAGAACCAACAGGAATATAACAAGTAGATGGCCTGTACTACTTGCTTTTATTTCTTTATCATATATTTTAGTCATAAACTTACTTGTGTACTTTGGATTCCAATTATTCCACTCAAACATAGCTCACAATTCTCAAGTATCTTAAATCCAGTGGTCTTTTTTTCAGTTTTCGTTCTCCATGAACTTTCTGTATTATGAGACACACTGGCTCCTCCCGCTCTCTTCATCCCCTAACAGCTCCAGGATTCAGTCATCAATCTGTAGATCTCTCTTAGCCAACGTCATGAATTCAACTAACGACCCTATGGAAAAGTGATGTCTCTTCCACTTGAGAGCCAGTGTCAGTCTTCTCCATCTCGACTACCTGCTGGGTCCACCATCTACAGGCCCTTCCATCACCTGGAACTGAGAATATCTAAAACTCAACCCATCTTTCCTTCACATCAGCCCTCCAGACTGAAAAAACACTTTGCTTCTCCCAGTCACTCAGGCATTAAATCTCTCAATCACAATAGGCCAACAAATAAATATTTAATTCTGATATATCAAACAAGCTACTACTCTAATTCATCCCTTCCCTTTCTCTTCCTATTTTGCCAGCAGAAGTCCAGATCCTTTTCATCTCACACCTGTACTTTTTTTTATATACTTTAAGTTCTAGGGTACATGTGCACAACACGCACGTTTGTTATATATGTATACATGTGCCATGTTGCCGTGCCGCACCCATTAACCCATCATTTACATTAGGTATATCTCCTAATGCTATCCTTCCCCTCTCCACCCACCCCATGACAGGCCCCGGTGTGTGATGTTCCCCTTCCTGTGTCCAAGTGTTCTCATTGTTCAATTCCCACCTATGAGTGAGAACATGTGGTTTTGGTTTTCTGTCCTTGCGACAGTTTGCTGAGAATGATGGTTTCCAGTTTCATCCATGTCCCTACAAAGGACATGAACTCATCCTTTTTTGTGGCTGCATAGTATTCCATGGTGTATATGTGCCACATTTTCTTAATCCAGTCTATCATTGATGGACATTTGGTTTGGTTCCAAGTCTTTGCTATTGTGAAGAGTGCCACAATAAACATATGTGTGCATGTGTCTTTATAGCAGCATGATTTATAATCCTTTGGGTATATACCCAGTAATGGGATGGCTAGATCAAATGGTATTTCTAGTTCTAGATCCTTGAGGAATGGCCACACTGTCTTCCACAATGGTTGAACTAGTTTACAGTCCCACCAACAGTGTAAAAGTGTTCCTATTTCTCCATATCCTCTCCAGCACCTGTTGTTTCCTGACTTTTTAGTGATCGCCATCCAACTGGTGTGAGATGGTATTTCATTGTGGTTTTGATTTGCATTTCTCTGATGGCCAATGATGATAAGCATTTTTTCATGTGTCTGTTGGCTGCATAAATGTCTTCTTTTGAGAAGTGCCTATACTTTTTAAAATCTCTCTCCCCTTCCCTTTCATCCTGTATTCCAAGAAAGACATTAGTCTTCATAAAGTTTCAGTTATCACATAACCTCCCACTATTCAAAAATGTTTAATGGTTTCTTACTGCCTTTAGAATAACTCCTTGGTCCAGCAATCAAAGCCTTACACAACATTCCCCTAGCTTCCAGGCTGGCCTTATCTCCTGAGAGGTCCCATAGGAAATCTTCATTCCAACAAACATGTCTATTCCTTATTCCTAAATATTCCATATGTATTCTTAATCTAAGCCTCTACTCACATTGATTTCCTTGTCTAGAGTGTCCTCCTTTTCTTTCTGCCATCCTCTACCTTGCTCAAAGTCCAGTGCAAATCCCACCTTCTCCATGAAGCCTTTCCAATCATCCTAGGGAACACCACTACCTTTCTCTCAAAGTTTTCAAAACTTACCATCTGAGTCATTCTTTTAGTCTACTACATATACTACCAAATATTGCAAATTATTTTAAGTGTTGAGTCTACTTAATCAACTATAATGTTAGTCTCTCTGTCAGGGACTGTATCATATACTTATGACTAGAAGAATGTCCTACACATAATACAAAGCCAGAAACAAGTATTCATTATGAAATAGTTTGCTCATTAATGCTTTAAGTTCTAGTTAGTCTAGACCACAAATTTACTAAATATCAACATATTTCCAAAATCCATCCCAAAAGACCTTTGAATTAGTCATTTAATTTTTTTGCTGCCACCCAAATGACATTATCATAACTATGTCATTACATTACATAAAATCTGCCAATAGCCACTTGCCTTAGATAAATAAAGAATACTGAACTTGTATATTTTATCCCTATTAGGCAAGTCGGTAATATTTTGAAATTTACATTACAGGTGGCACCAAATTTAGCTGTCCCTGTACACAGGCTTCAAGAGAAGAACACAGAGATGCCAAAGAAAGAAAGCAGCAGTGATCTGAAATAAAAGTTCTAGACTCATTTCTTAAGTTCCCAGTGTAGTGTTGTAATGTAAATATAAACAAAATACCCACAAATCCAAAATGAACCATACCTATAATCCCTTTACTGGCCAGTCCAAGACAAGTCAACAAAAACTAACTGAAAAGAATCAAAATGAAGAGTATAGGCATACCTCATTTTATTGCACTTCACTTTATCATGCTCACAGATAGTGCATTTTGTTACAAATTGAAGGACCATGGCAACCCTGCATCAGGCAAGTCTATCAGTCCCATTTCTCCAACAGCATGTGCTCACTTCATGTCTCTACTTCACATTTTGGTAACTCTCACAATATTCTAAATTTTCATTATTATTGTATCTGTTATGATGGTCAGTGATCTTTGATGCTACTACTGTAATTGTTTTGGGTCTCCACAAACTGTACCCAAATGAGATGGCAAACTTAATTGATAAATGTCACATGTGTTCCGACTGCTTCGCCAACTAGCCATTCCCCGCCCCCATCTCTCTCCCTCTCCTTGGACCTCCCTATTCCCTGAGACACAGCAATTAGGCCAATTAAATACCCCTAAAAAAGTAGGCCAATTAATAACCCTATAATGGCCTCTCAGTCTTCAAGTAAAAGGAAAAGTTGCTTTTTAAAGTGAAACATGGTTCACTTTAAATCAAAAGGTAGAAATGATTAAACTTAGTGAAGGAGGTGTATTGAAAGCCAAGATAGGCCAAAAGCTAGGCCTCTTGATCCAAACAGCCAAACTGTGAATGTAAAGAAAAAGTTCTTGAAGGAAATTAATAGTGCTACCTCAGGGAACATATGAATGATATGAAAACAAAATACCTTTATTGCTAATATGGAGAAAGTTTTAGTGATCTGAACAGAAGATGAAACCAGCCACAACATTCCCTTAAGCCAAAGCCTCATCCAAAGCAAGGCCCTAATTATCTTCAATTCTATGAAGGCTGAGAGGTAAGGAAGCTGCAGAATAAAAGTATGAAGTTAGCAGAGGTTGGTTCATAAGGTTTAAGATTTATGGGAGGAGGTCAACATATTAACATTCACAGGAGTTTGGAAGATGTTGATTCCAACCCTCATGAGTAACACTGAGGGATTTAAGATGTCAGTGATGGAAGTAACTGCAGATGTAGTGGAAATGGCAAGATAACCAAAATTAGAAGTAGAGCCTAATTGCTGAATTCTCATAATAAAACTTGAATGAGGAGTTGCTTCTCATTCAACTTTATCATACTCACACCTTTTGCTCATGAATGAGCAAAGAAACTGGCTTCTTAAGATGGAATGTACTCCTGTTCAAGATGCTGTGAATATTGTTGAAATGACAACAAAAAATTTAGAATGTTACACATACTTAGTCGATAAAGTAGCAGCAGGGTTTGAGAGGAATAACTCCTATTTTGAAAGCTCTACTTTGAGTTAAACACTATCAAATAGCATCTCATGCTACAGAAAAATTTTTCATGAAAGGAAGAGTCAGTCAATATGGCAAATTTCACTGCTGTCTTATTTTAAGAAATTGCCACAGCCACCCCAACCTTCAGCAACTACCACCCTGATCACTCAGCAACCATCACACTGGGGCAAGACCCTCCACCAGCAAGAAGATTACAACTTGCTAAAGGCTCAGATGATCATTAGCATTTTTTAGCAATGAAGTATTTTTAGTTAAGGTATATACATTTCTTTCTTAGACACAATCCTATTACACACTTAATAGACCACAGTATAGTATAAACAAAACTTTTATATGTACTGAGAAACCAAAAAAACTTGTGTGACTTGCTTTATTGCAGTATTTGCTTTATTGCAGTGGTCTAGAACCAAACCTACAATATCTCCATGGTATGCCTGTGTATAAATATGCACCTAACAGTATTGATTAAGGTAACCTTTTTTCTATATAAGAGATTTTCTTACCCTTAGGTTAATCGAAGCAAAACTTTTGACTAATATACCTTGTTTTTCTACTTGAATATGAACATTGACACTGGTAGAATTTAAAGTTAAATTTGGGATTTTTAGCTATGGTTATTTGAGCTTTTTAAATTCACTTTGAGCAAATTTTGAGAAAGCAAAAATAATTCAAGTTATCCACAAAAATCCTCAACAAACCAAATCCAGCAGCACCTCAAAAACTTTATGCATCACAACGAAGTAGGCTTCATTCCTGTAATGCAAGGTTGGTTCAGCATATGAAAACCAATAAATGTGATGCACCACATTAACAGAATTAAAATTTTAAAAATGTGATCATCTCAAAGACAGAAAAAAAGCTTTTGATAAAATCCAACATCCGTTCATGATAAAAAACCTTAACAAACTGGGCATCAAAGGAACATACCTCAAAATAATAAGAGCCAACTATAACAAACCCACAACCAACATCATACTGAATGAACAAAAGTTGGAAGCATTCCCTTTAAGAACTGAAGTAAGACAAGGATGCCCACTCTTACCATTCCTATTTAACATAATACTAGAAGTCCTAGCCAGAGCAAGCAACCAAAGAAAAAATAAAAGGCATTCAAATAGGGAAATAAGTCAAACTATCTCTTTTCACTGACAATATAATGATATACCTAGAAAATCCTAATGACTCTGCCAAAAGACTCCTGGAACTGATAAACAACTTCAATAAGGTTTCAGGATACAAAATCAATGTACAAAAATCAGTAGCATTTCCATACACCAATAATATTCAAGCTAAGAGCCAAATCAACAATGTAATCCCAGTTACAATACCTCAAAAGAACTAAAATACCTAGGGATACATCTAACCAAGATGAAAGATCTCTGCAAGGAGAACTACAAAACACTGCTAAAAGAAGTTATAGACAACACAAATGAAAAAACATTCCATGCTCATGTTATTGGAAGAAACAATATGGTTAAAATCACTATATTGCCCAAAGCAATCTACAGTTTCAACACTATTCCTATTATACTACCAATATCATTTTTCACAGAATTAGGAAAAAAAACTATTCTAAAATTCATATGGAACCAAAATAAGGTCAAATAGCCAAAGTAATAAGCAAAAACAACAAACCCGGAGGTATCGCATTACCCAAATTAAAACTCTAGTCTAAGGCTATAATAACCAAAACAGCATGGTACTGGTCAAAAACAGACACATAGAACAATGGATCATTATAGAGAACCCCGAAATAAACCTGCACACCTACAGCCATCTGATCTTCAACAAAATCAATAGAAATAAGCAATAGGGAAAGGACTTCCTATTCAATAAATGGTGCTGGGATAGCTGGCTAGACAAATGCAAAAGAATGAAACTGGTCTCCTATCTATCACCATACACAAAAATTAACTCAAGATAGATTAAAGATTTAAATGCAAGATCTCAAACTAAATATCCCAGAAGAGGCCAGGAGCCGTGGCTCATGCTTATTAAACAGCATTTTGGGAGGCCAAAGTGGGAGGACTGCTTGAGCTCAGGAGTTTGAGACTAGCCTGGGCAACAAAGGGAGACTCCATCCCTACAAAAAAAAAAACTTTAGGCTGGGCGCAGTGGCTCATGCCTGTAATCCCAACACTCTGAGAGGCTGAGGCAGGCCGATCACTTGACCCTAGGAGTTCGAGACCAGCCTGGGCAACATAGCAAAACCCCATCTCTACCAAAAAAATATAAAAATTAGCTGGATGTGGTAGTGTATGCCTATAGTCCCAGGTGCTTGGGACGTTGAGGCAGGAGAACTGCTTGAGCCTGGGAGGTCGAGGCTGCAGTGACTTCTGATGGTGCCACTGCACTCCAGCCTGGGTGACAAAATGAGACCCTGTCTCCAAAAAACAATTTTTTTTTTTAATTAGCCAGATGTGGTGGCATACACCTATAGTCCTAGCTACTTGGGAGGCTGAGGCAGGAGGATCACTTGAGCGCAGAAGGTCAAGGTTGCAGGGAGCCATGATCATGCCATAGCACTCCAACTTAGGTGACAAAGCAAGACCTTGTCTCAAAAAAAAAAAAAAAGGGAGAATTTTACAAGAAAATCTAGGAAACACCATTCTAAATATCAGCCTCAGGAAAGAATTTATGACTAAGTCCTCAAAAAGCAAACATTGACAAGTGGGACCTAATTAAAGAGCTTCTGAATAGCAAAATAAACTATCACCAGAGTAAACAGACAACATGCAGAAGAGGAAAAAATATTTGCAAACTATGTATCTGACAAAGGTCTAATATCTAGAATCCATAAGGAATTTAACAGTTGAACAAGCAAAAAATAATCCCATTAAAAAATAAGCAAAAGACATGAACAGACATGCCTCAAAAGAAGAAATACAAGCACCTAATATATGAAAAAATGATCAACATCACCAATCATCAGAGAAACACCAATCAAAACCACAATGAGACACCATCTCACACCAGTCAGAATGGCTACTGCTAAAAAGTCAACCCAGCAATCCCAGCAATCCCATTACTGGGTATATATCCAAAAGAAAAGAAATCATTCCACCTTCGCAGCAACATGGATGCAGCTGGAGGCTATTATCCTAAATGAATAAATGCAGGAACAGAAAACCAAATACCACATGTTCTCATTTATAAGTGGGAAGTACATAACTGAGTACTCACGGACAAAAAGATGGCAACAATAGATATGAAGGAGTACTGAAGTGGGGAGGGAAGAAGGGAGTAAAGTGTTGAAAAACTAACTATTGGGAACTATGCTCACTACCTGGGTGACAGGATCATTTATACCCCAAACCTTAGCATCACAAAATATGCTTGTATACAAACCTGCACATATACTCCTGAATCTAAAATAAAAGTTGAAATTTTTTAAAAAAGAATTCAAGTCATCAAATTCTAGTTTCATACTAATCATTACAAACCAACTTCAATCTCAAATTCAAAGATGTACAATTTCTAACAATCAGAATGGCTTAGCCACGTGTACTTTTGAAAGCAATATGGTTCACATATGAACCTATTTCACCAAACACCAGGAAATAAAATTGGTATACTACAATAACACATGAGAAAGTAAATCAAACACAAACATCATCCTTAAGTTGATCTGTACTCTCCAACATGGTAGCCACTAGTCATGGCTATTTAAATTTAAATTAACTAAGGTGAAACAAATTAAAAATTCTTCAATTATTTCAAATGTGTTCAAAAGCCACATGTAGCTAATGGTTAAAGAATTCAACAATGATCTGCACTGATGGACAATACTGATCAAGATGAAAAGACATATCAAAATAACTATAAAAGATAAAAGAAATGACCAAGTACCATAAACGAAGTATAGATAAAATGTTTGAAGACAATATCCTTTCCCTACAAGGACCCAATTATTTCCCAACAGTGAGATTAGGCCCTGGTAATTTTTATCCTGTTTTGTTCAAGAGGGTCATATTTCCAAAAAACCAGTTGGAACTTAGAACATGAGAGAATGGAAAAATAGGTGAGGATCTAGTTCCCACCCTCCTTCACTGTCTCTCAAAAAGACAGGCTGTTTTAAGAGCAGGCTGCTATCCAAAGATAGCAACAATGAAGTAGTTATGCCTCTTTTTTGGCAAGAGTCTCAGGTTAAAGGTAGAAAAACAATATGCAATCCAAACCCAGAGGACTTCCCACCCCACAGTATGTTGAAACTCAGTGGGCCAGCCTTTGTATCCCACAAAAAAACGGATGAGCTTCAAGTTACACTAAAAAAATTCAGTCAAAAGTTTTGCACAACCAAGAATAATTTTGAACGAGTCTTCAAAAGTTAGACTTGTCACAGAGAAATATAAAGCCAACAAGCTCTATCTTATCTTAAGGTCATTTGATACAATACACTAATAAAACCATTTATGTATTTAAAATAATATAGTCTTACACATATAGTTTTCAAGCTTACTATTAATAAATACATTTTTTAATGTCAAGATCATTGAAAAATTGCTGATAGTTGTTCACACCATGCAGGGTTATCACCAACTTTGGTATAATGAAATACTGTGAATAAAGAAGACATCTTCCAACAACATGCTCCTTTGTAAGAACTTTCTTCACCAGAGTTGAGGGAAAAATGAAAACATACTAATAATACATACTATTAGCTAGAGGGAAATTCAATATAAAAATTAATTGATAATCAATTAAAATGAGTCAAATGTGCTAGAAAGTAAAACTACATCTATTTGGGCAGCTTAGAACAAAAGCAGGGTGGAAGAGGAGAAATGCAAGGTCATCAACCCGGGGATAGTGAAAAGGGAGGAGATGGTAGAAATAAGCGCTTCAGAGACTATTCAGAAATCTGAGGGTTGAGTGCGCTACTAAACTTGAAGTTAATGACAATGGACAGAGTCTTCTCCACCCTGGCATTTCCTAGGAAAAGGCCTCCAGAGCTACAGCCAAGCAAGGGTCCCCACTTTGTCTTGGCAGAGGGGAGGAGTCTCTTGGTCTCATGTGGCCAGGGAAAAACATGGACATTTTATTATTTGAGAGTACCCATGGCTTCATTTCCAAATGAATGAACAAACGAACAAATGATTCTCTCCACCTATTTGCAGATTTCTTCCAAGAAGGTTGGCAAATTATGAGTCAAGGCCTAGAATGAAACTCATGAACTATTAAGTGAAAATCGGTCCATCCATCTTTTATTCACTAAGTGTAAATAGCTAAAATCAAACCCTTTTCTGTTTTGACAGGAAAGAAACTAAAAGAATTGGAGCACTTGGAGTCATGCAAGTGAAGGAGGAAGGAGGTTCATCTCCTTACCAGGAGAACAAAGAAACAGGAGCCCAAGTATCACAGCAAACGTTCACAAGGGTAGGATCACCCACCACCCCACAGGTGCTGGTCCTACAAATTTGAAGGGACATAGAAGCTAGGCCTAGAAGCCTTGCTGTCATACTCAACATGTGTATCTCTTCTCACAAGATTTATGAAGTTTATGATGTACCATTATTTTGTCTTCAGTTTTTCTAATAAACTATAATTTAAGTGAATCAATTCCCAGAGGAATCATTGTTTGAAGTATTGTTATACCTTATTCTATACATTAGAAGCTTCATGTGAAAATTCCCAACTCCTCAGCAAAAAGATAAGCTACATTCTAAGAATTATCCATTTATTCTACAAGATTTATGACTACCTATTCTGAGCAAGGCATTACAAGTTAGCATATTCATCACAGAGTACTTGCAATACAAAAAAAAAAACTGCTTTAAAAATAGGATGAATAAATTCTATCAGATCATTATAAGGCATGCCAACCTTTCAATGTTTTACCAGCACTGCTGACATTTTTTGTCTCTTCATTCACTTGCTCACTCAAATAGTTACTAAAAGACTATTGGTCACCAGTCCCTATCCACAAGGAGCTCACTATCTACTGAGAAGACAGGTAAAGATATTATTACAATGTGATAAATGCTAAGATAGTGGTATCCTCCAAAACACAATGAGATCGTGTGTGTATGTGCGCGTGCATGTGTGTGCATGTGTGTGTGTAAAATTTTGTTGAAACTGATGAGCAATGCCTCTGGGCTGCACATTACCTAACAGTTTCCCTATCACTAGAATACTATCAGCACCCCTCCAGTCAGATGATAAAGTTTCTGCATGAGATGTGATCATTATGGCTGAATTCATAACGATCACATTTTAAAAAGGTCCTAAAGCACAATGAATACCAACCTCAGATGAGGGCACTAGTCTGAGTTTTTGCTCAAGCCCTTTAGCATAACCACCCACAGTCACACTGATGCCAACTTCTTGGGGAAGAGTGGCTGCACATCTAACAAGCTTCCCACGCACGAAGCAGTCTCATGCAGAACTAAAGATCACTGGGTGCCAAAAGGTTCCAGTCCCAATTTGGTCACTCAATGTCCCTAAGCTGGTGTCACAGCCTCTCTGGGACTCCACATCCTCATCTATCAAATGAAGCCACTGAATTAGATGGCTCCTAACGTTCTTTCCAGCTCTTATGTAACATCATAAGAGCTTATGTAATGTTCTAGCCATTATATAGAGTCTACAGAGTCTACGACTCTAGTTATCCTTATTGGACAAACCCATTCAACTGTTCAAATGTTTCTCAAGGTCTACTTGTCCTATTTTGATGTACTCTGTTCTATCTGTCCTCTCAGTGCATTGGGTCTGGGTACAGAAGACATTTCCCTTAGGGTGTCTCCTCTTTGGGGAAGGAAAAGAACACAGCTTCTTCCCTGAAATTCACTGTTTTCTGCACAGCCAGAAAGCAAACCCACAGACTAGAAAGCAGCTACATGTATTAGGAAACTTGACATCCATATTACTTACTCCTCTGCAAGAAGTTTGACATTTGTTGAGATCATAAAGGAAGGAGAGAACTCCAATATCAACTATTAATCCTGTACCTTGATGTATTGTCCAGGTTTCTAAGAAAGTTCAGGTTTACAACACCAGAGTGTAAGGAACGATTCTTCACTTATTACCGTCTTAACCCGAGGCAAATACCAGTCAGGTCAGGTGTCAGCTGCTGTTTCTGTAAAATGGGTGAGTGCTTTCACTTCGCCTTAAAGTCAAACAACAGACCAGATGGTATCAAGAACCCTTTCAGTATCGGGGTCTGTAATTCTAACATCCCTCGTTAGAGAAACTCAATTAATAAAAACTCCCTTCGAGACTCAGATTAATGAAAACAAAAGACTTCTTCAGGAATGCACTGGGAAAATTAAAGTTCACTCCCACAGAAACATTCTCAGCAGTATAAATTAACCCCATTATTCAAAGGCTAGTACTGAAGGCAGGAGAGCTATACAGCCAGTACATGCAAAGCTTTGTTAGAAAACAGAATGATGAGTGATTCTCCCATACATAAAAGGCTAACCCTCGCATTTCATAAAGTGACTGAGGCTCTTAAAAGGAAAATAATTACTCTAAAAGTTGTGGTGAGGATCACAGGGCCAGGGGCAACGGATCATGCCTGTAAACCCCAGCACTTTGGGAGGCCGAGGCAGGTGGATCACGAGGTCAGGAGATTGAGACCCTCCTGGAGAACATGGTGAAACTCTGTCTCTACTAAAAAAACAAAATACAAAAATTAGCTGGGCATGGTGGCGTGCACCTGTAGTCCCAGCTACTCAGGAGTCTGAGGCAGGAGAATCACTTGAACCTGGGAGGCAGAGGTTGCAGTAAGCTGAGATTGCACCACTGCACTCCAGCCTGGCAAACACAGCGAGACTCCATCTCAAAAATAAAAAACAAAAATGATGATCATCCATAATGATGAAGTCTGTGTATGACAGAAAAAAAGTAAATTGTGATCAATAAATTATTTTTTGTGTGTGACAGGGTCTTGATCTGTCACCCAGGCTGAGTGCAGTGGCACGCTCATGGCTCACTGAAGCCTCGACCCCCTGAGCTCAAGTGATCCTCCCACCTCAGCCTCCAGAGGAGCTGGGACTACAGGCATGTGGAACATGCCTGGCTAATTTTTGTATTTTTTGTAGAGACAGGGTTTCAGCATGTTGCTCCAGAGATCTGCCCACCTTGGCCTCCTAAAGCGTGGAATTACAGGCGTGAGCCACTGGGCCTGGCCAGTAAAATTCCTTAAGAAGGTAGAAATGTATATTCATTTTAGAAAGGTTTCCATAAGTTATTTAAAGTATAAAACTTTGATATTTCAGAATGTAATTTTCCAATTCTCTGTAGAAGTTGTCTCACTGAACATTTCCAGACACACAAAACTGAACAAATGTATTAAAGTACATCAATCATGGGGACCAAATTTGAAATAAACTACCTTTTCCGGTTCCCAAAAGAAAACTAAATTTTATTTAAAAAAAAAAAAAGTCTAAACTGGCAAATTCTTCAATTTGTCACTGGGATATGAACATATTTAAGACCAAAAAATTAAATTAACAACAAAGGAGATATCTTATTCAAATTTATAGTTTACACAAAGTATTTCTTATAAAGGAATTCACTGTCAAAAACAAATAATTGTGATGATTTACCAGATGCTTTTGATATAGTAGTTAAAAAGAAATTACTCAGGCAGGTAGTGAGGGTACGGGAGATCTCAGTAAGGTTTTCCTTTTAATGAAAAGCAGACGTAAAATCATTTTCTCTTCTAACAAAGAGTAGCCTGTAAAATAGAGCTGCACGTAAACAAGCAAGCTGGAAACTTGCACAGGTGAATGTCGGCAGTTGTGCCAGTAGGAATATTACTACCTGGGACTAAGCATGTTCAAAATGGCAGCTCCATCTTCTCTTTTTGCCAGCCACATGTACAGTGAGCAGCAGACAAGATGGCACTGGCCGAGTGGAAAGTCCACTTGCATAATGAGATTGGGGTGGGGTGACCAACCTTCCCCGCCCACTACGTAAACGTCACACCTGGTTGAACCAATCTATGGGCCCTATGTAAATCAGACACCGCTTCCCCAAGCCAGACTATAAAACCTGTTGCGGTCAGCTGCAGGCCCGCCTTTCCCTTTTGGACTCCTCTGTCTCACGAGAGAGAGCTGCTCTCCTCTCTCTTTTCTTCTGCCTATTAAACTTTCTGCTCCTTAACCCACTCACGTGTCCCTATTGTTAATCTTCCTGGGTGAGATATGGGAATGCCATATATTTTGAATAAATAGAGCAATATTTTTGATGACTCTCAATCTACATAAAATTCTTTGGTGCTCCTGGAAGTATTTCGTTGATTAAAACAAACCACTTTTTTTTAAGTAAATTGAAACTAAAGCTTTAAAAAGAATTATTCACAGCTCTACTTTGCCTCAGTAATGTGAATTGGAACAACTTAAAATGACAAGACATAGGAAACAACCAAAATGACCAAAGAGAGGAAAATGTTCAATACAGTATGATATATCCTTTCCCTGAAATATTATTAATATAGAGACATTTATGGTGATTTTGAAAAATGGCATTGGTTTGCAATGCTCATGTATGATTTAAAAATATTAGCATTTAAAACTGCATATACAAAATTATGCCAATTAAAAATTTATAGCACTGTAGGTTTGAATTTCTTCATTGTAGAAAAGCAATATTCTTTGAAAAATTTTTAAAAAAAATCTTTCTAAGACACAATGAATTTCACAATTAAGTATAAAATTTCAGCTCAAATCACAAAGCCAGAAAGGAACTTGAGATCAGTTGTGCCACTTACCTCCCCACATTTTAAATATCCAGGACAGGCACGGTCTATTTTCTGCTTAAAGATCACAAAAGACAAAGACTCCATTATAATGATCCCCTTTTTACTTCCTATCTCCAATCCTCAAAGCAAAACAGAATAGCAAAAAGGCAGTTTCCTTCTGATCTACATACCTCACCTATTTAAAGGTTCACTCTCTTCCAGTCACCCAAGCCAGAAACTTTGAATTGACCTTTGCTTCCTCCTCCCTACCCTCATCTGGTCAGTCCCAAATCCAGTCAATCGATTCTTTCTAGCCTCTCCCCATCTGGCCTTTCTGTTCCCCACTGCTACAACCCTAATCCAATTCTGCCATAACCTAACTGACCCCACCTTCCAGTGATGGCAGCACTCATCCTAAAGTAGAGCCCTGGTCACTCTCTGCCATTTACAAGCAAGCACAACTTACTGACATCCAAACAGTTTTCCACAATCCAGTCCCCAACTAAGTGACTGCTGCTGTGACCTGTCACTCCTCTCCACTCAAATATTATTACACCTCCTCTAATAGAATCTTGCTATTCCCAAACACCTCTTGTGCCTTTTCTCTGGACTCTGCCTGAAATCTTTTTCTTTCCTTTCTTCCTCATTCACTCACTCACTCATTCATTCATTCAACTAAAATTACTAGAGCCCCATATCTACGCCAGGCACAGTGCTAGGTGTTGGGACATAATGGTGAGCAAAAACAGGTAGTACTGGTCTTCAGAGAGATCATAAAATGTACTCTTTGCTATTATACACCCTTCAAAAACTAGCTCAGTTCTTATCACCCTGGGTAGCAATAATCTCTTCCTTTCTTGAACTCCTAACACATACATTTGCAGTTTTGGTCATGTATTATCCTGTACTGTATGTGTTTCCACTTCGTTCTTTACATATACATATCTCCAAAGCATTAGCGCAGTGTTCTGCATCAAAATCTATCCCCTCTAAATACTAAGTTTCTTGTATAGCAATTTTCAACCACTTATGAAATTTTAAGTTATGCTTTTCACTTCCCATAAAAATGTGTCAAGAGTTTTGTAAGGCTTTTTTGTGTTTTTGTTTTTCAGGTTTTTGTTCTTGTTTTTGTTTTTTGGTTTTTTTTGTTTTTTTTGTTTTTTTTGTTTTTTTAAGCACAAAGGTGTACTGAGCTGTGGCTAAGTAAAAGTCATTTACTTCTGGCTTGGGAATGTGTTTATGAACTTACAAATGAGAACATCTGATGTCTTAGGAATCTACTTCAAACAAAATAATGAAGCCGCCCTGTGGTGACCTGGCCAGAAAGAACTTGGAAGGCTGACAGCTCCCCACTGGGATCTCCTGCAGCCCACTTGGAGCTCTCTCTCAGGCTGCATGATTACGACTACTCCTGTTAAGATAACTCGCCTTAGCACCTTGGCTAAATTTCATGTTTTCACAGCCTTATCTCAAGCAAACTGAAAGAATGGAGTAATAATTTATCATTATGAAGATTAGAGATCAACTCTACACCGAATGCCTAAGAGGTCAAAACAGCAGATATTTAAATAAATCAGTATCTAGAAGGTAAATTTGATTCCCCTGGATTACAGAATTAAGAACTGTGGGCCAGGTGCGGTGGCTCATGCCTGTAATCCCAGCACTTTGGGAGGCCGCGGCAGGCAGATCATTTAAGGCCAGGAGTTCAAGACCAGCCTGGCCCACATGGTGAAACCCTGTCTCTACAAAAAATACAAAAATTAGCGAGGCATGGTGGCATGCACCCATAATCCCAGCTATTTGGGAGGCTGAGGTGGATGAATCGCTTGAACCCAGGAGGTGGAAGTTGCAGTGAGCCGAGATTGCCCCACTGCACTCCAGCCTGGGTGACAGAGCAAGACTCTGTCTCAAAAAAAAAAAAGAACTAACTGTGAATGTACACAGATATATCTACTTCCTCTTAACATATACTACATCATAACATTGGCTGTCATATGCTCAAAACAGAAGGTGAAAAAGGCTAGGCACGGTGGTTCACGCCCGTAATCCTAGCACTTTGGGAGGCTGAGGCAGGCAGATCACGAGGTCAGGAGATCAAGACTATCCTGGCCAACATGGTGAAACCCCATCTCTTCTAAAAATACAAAAAAAAAAAAAAAAACAATAGCTGGGTGTGGTCGTGCGTGCCTGTAATCCCAGCTACTCGGGAGGCTGAGGCACGAGGATCGGTTGAACCCAGGAGGCGGAGGTTGTAGTGAGCCGAGATCACACCACTGCACTCCAGCCTGAGCAACAGAGCGAGACTCCAACTCAAAAAAAAAAAAAAGAAGGTGAAAAAAAGCAGCCCTGAACAATTTTACTTTTTTGGATGAAGAGAAGAAAAAGAGGGGAAGAAACTATAAACTACCATCTTTTAAAAACTAAACAGTTTTCTGAGGGTTTTTTTGGAGAATACCATAAAAAAAAAAAAATTCACGTTAAGTTACACCAGGTAAGCAGCCAGAACATTTCACCAGACAGTCTACAAAAGCAGTTATCTTAGGCTTATAAAAACTGGGCTTCTTTCATTTTCACATGTCCTACAATTAACTCAATTTCTTTCCTCTCTTTCTTTTTGGTAGCGCACTGATAGGAAAAAAAAAGAAAAAAAAAGGCAAAATTACACCCCCCAAAAGTGAAATTACAAAGAAAAATTTTTAAATTACCACCACACATTACCAGATAGGAGCTGGTCATAGTTTGTGCATATACTGTCAGTGGCACATTTCCCCCAAGAGCCGTCACCACCCAAGTTAGAGGGATCAAGTCTGTCAGGAAGGGGCAAAGGTGTCCCATACCCTCCCCATTGGCCTCAGTCTCAGGCCGACTGGGAAATGCCTGGACTCCAGGGCGGACTGCCTCTGGCTTACATCCCTGCTCTGCCTTACCAGCTCAGTGACCTTAGGCAATATACTTCCCTTTCTGGGCCTCTGTTTCCTCCTTTGTTAAGTAGTGATAATAACAGCATCTAACTCCTAGGTTTGTTCTGAGGATTGAGTTAATGTGTGTGTGTAAACCACTTAGAACACTGCCTGGCACAAGGCTATACGTGTTAGCTGCTGTTGCTGTTGCTGCTGCTGCTGCTGCTATGGCTTTATTATTATTACTCCCACAATGAAATTTGTCTCGAGATTCAACCAAATCTCCTCTTCTGTCTACATCATAATAATTTATAATGAGAACTGAGTTTCTAAATGATGACCATAAGACTCTATAAGATCATATATATGTGTATGTGTGTATATGCTTAAGTGGCATTCAACCTTCCATTAAATTATCCTACTTGCTACACATTTAATTTGAAATAAAAATTTAAAAACCAAAAGGGTTTCTCCTGACCTACCTCTAACCTAAATACTCATTCCCACAAATATTTCTAGGCAAGAGTAGTTTTTCCATACTTCTCTCAAAAATGTTCTATGTTCACATTTTAACTCAAAACTATGCTACAGACAAGATAAAAGAAATCATTTTTCTATAAATTATTTATCCAAAACTTCCTGGATACATTAATATCAGGCTGCTTTAATTAAGTTTAAATGAAAATTGAATGTTTTAAATTATTTAAATCTTCCATTTAGCTAATTATTTCTCATTAGCGGCTGCTCATTCTTAACATGCTAAAACATTTGGTGAAATCCTTTAAGTCACTTCAGAAACTGCTTAAAATTCAGTCCCTAAAGTTTCTCCCTAAAGAGCTCTTTCCTGTATTTTCAATACCTTTCCTTCACAACTCAAAAAGAGAAGAAATGACAATGGACAGGCTGAAAATGAAGACCCTATACACTATCCTTCCCAGCAAACTAGCTTTCTATGCCATTAACATCCAACCCTACACCCATGAACAGCACTAGGAGGGGCACACAGATGTCATAACAATTAATATATTTGATTTCACTAACTTTTTAGCCACACAAAAAGTGAGCCAAGTTATTAAAAGTAAGTGTCGACATGCACACGTATGTTTATTGCGGCACTATTCACAATAGCAAAGACTTGGAATCAACCCAAATGTCCATCAATGATAGACTGGATTAAGAAAATGTGGCACATATACACCATGGAATACTATGCAGCCATAAAAAATGATGAGTTCATGTCCTTTGTAGGGACGTGGATGAAGCTGGAAACCATCATTCTCAGCAAACTATCACAAGGACAGAAAACCAAATACCGCATGTTCTCACTCATAGGTGGGAATTGAACAATGAGAACACTTGGACACAGAAAGGGGAACATCACACACCGGGGCCTGTCATGGGGTGGGTGGAGAGGGGAAGGATAGCATTAGGAGATATACCTAATATAAACGACGAGTTAATGGGTACAGCACACCAACATGGCACATGTATACATATGTAACAAACCTGCACATCGTACACATGTACCCTAGAACTTAAAGTATAATTTAAAAAAATAAATAAAAAGTAAGTGTCTATTTGGATTACAAGGCCCAATTCCAATACCAAAGAACAAGCCTTTCCAGGGAGTTGTGTGTTATTTGTAGTTTAATCAAATGCAGATAAATCTTCTTTGAAAGGCTCCCTTTTTGTGGAGTTATTTTTGTACCACTAGTGTGTTAGCCTATACTCGGATTTTAACTCTGACCTGTGAAATCATAACCCAAGGACAAAGTATGATTTCTTATCATCCTCATTTTATTAAATCTGCTCAGGCGTTTATAGTAATAAGTTCTGTTTTAAAAAATCAAGCAGATAATTCAAACGTTCACTCTTAATACCCCTACCTCATGAGGCCACCTCATTAAATTTTCTCCACCAGCATCTCAGAAGGGTGACATTTCATCATGGAATGCTGTCCTCCTTTCATAACTAAAGAAACATCTGCACAAAACACAGCTGTGCCCAAAATATCCACAGCCTAATATTTAAAGAGTCTACTTCCTGATTCAAAAACAATCGCTTCTAAGGTGATAATTTAGCCAGAAAAGCAGCATTTCTTTTTTTTTTTTTTTAAGAGATGGGGTCTCACTATGTTGCTCAGGCTGGCAGGCTGGCTTTTCAGTTCAACTGCGGGCCTCAAGCAATCCTGTCACCTCAGCCTCAAGAGTAGCTGGGACTACAAGCACACCCAGCTGGAAAAGCAGCATTTAATTTAAACATTCAGCAAATAATTACACAGTACAAAGTCCTATGTGATAATGAATATAAATATATTCCTCTCCTCAGAGACATGCATATTATGATGTGACAGTCAAGATCTTTCTCGCCGTAGGACATCCTCCAGACAGAGCCCAGGTTACTAGAGGTCCTTCTAGGGGCTTTGCAGTCTCTCTCATTCTATACTTCCCCAACGTGGAGCTGATGAGATGGAGTCAGTCCTTCTCCCTTTCTCCTCTCCCCTTCAGTGTTTGTCCACCTCTTTGTTGCATACTTCCGCCTTCCCTTGCTCCTCTCATCCTGGCCCTACCTGTGAAATACAGACCTTGAGGCCTTCTCTATCTTCCCAGAAATCGCATCATTCTCTCAGCTTTATTGTCTCTTTGGGAAAATTACCAAATTTAAGAACCTCAAATATATGTGATATCTAACAGCGACATAAATATCCCTTAAATTTCTTAAATTCAGTCTGACCAAAATGGAATGCCTGATCTTCCCACCAAAGCCAATTATTCCACCCTCCTTCCTTATTTCAGTTAAGAGCTCCAGCAGGCTCACCACAACCCAAGCCGTCTTAAGGACTTCTTTGACTCCCCTTTTTCCTCAGCACCCCTCCACCCCACCCTCCTGTGTTGCCAGGTTACATGGCTTAAGATCCCTTCTGTCCATCACCATTGTTACCATCCTAATCCAGGTACTTGTTTCTTCCTCCTGAAGTTTTTTTTTTTTTTTAAAGACAGAATCTTGCTCTGTAGCCCAGGCTGGAGTGCAGTGGTGCGATAGCTCACTGCAACCTCCGCCTCCCGGGTCCTGGTTCAAGCAATTCTGCATCAGCCTCCGGAGTTGCTGGGATTATAGGAATGTGCCACCATGCCCAGCTAATTTTTGTATTTTTAGTAGAGATGGGGTTTCACCACATTGGCCAGGCTGGTCTTGAATTCCTGGCCTCGTGATCCACCCACCTCGGCCTCCCAAATTGCTGTGATTACAGGCGAGGGCCACCATGCCTGATCCCCTCTGAATTTTTTTAAGTGGGCTCTTATCTCCTCAACAACCCATCTTAAGTGATGCTACTGTATTAATTTTTTGAGAAGGATATATGTCCTCTGCAACTAGATGACTTGGTTTCAAACTCCAGCTATGCTCCTTTTACTTCTGTGACCTTGGGCAAGTGACCCAGCCTCTCTATGCCTTTTTTGTACAATAAGAATAATAGTGCCTGCCTCATAGAATTGTTGTGAAAACAAAATGAATAGTTATGAACACCTAGAACAGTATATGGCATACATTTAAATGCTCAATAAATGATTCCCATTATTTGTAATTAGCACAGATCAAGTCATACCATGGCTGCCCCAAATCCCTCAAGAGTCCCATGGTGTACCAAAGAAACTGCAGGTTTCTCAGCCTGACATTCATTCTGTCCCCAGCCAACCTTTCAACTTCACATTCTCCATCCCCTACATGTTCCCTGAATACATACCAGGCAAACTGGAGGACTTACTGTTCCCTGAACACACGTCCCAAGGCTCTCGCCTCCTCACACTTGCTGTTTTCTAAGATCCCTCCTCTCACATCTCTGCATGATAAGACCTTGTCCATCCTTCAAGTCAATCTTAACTCTTCCAGGAAGCCTTTGCTGAACCCCTCCACCAGATGTGCCCCCACCCCCCTGTGAATTCCTCTCCTAGCATAGAGATTGTACTTCTCTTTTGGCAGATATCTTTCCTATACCTCAAACTGCAGTCCTGTTATTTTCCCTACAGGCTTGGAGCTCTTCAAAGGTAACATGTGCATCCAACATTGTTTTATTCTCTGCATCACCTAGCATCATGCAATATGTCAGGGTAACAAAAAAGATGGAGTTGGAGGTTTCAGAGCCACAGCCATTACTGTGGCACAGAAGGGTAAGTTCAAACTAAGAAAAGTACACACTCTGCCCAGGCTGGAGTCCTCATCATATTTCAAATGTCAATTCAAACTCACAATATAAATTGGATGGTTTCTCCAGCAAGTCTTTCCTTGTAAAATACCAGAAAAACAGTAGACTGTATGAGAAATGTGATTTGTAGGCCTATCCCAAAATACCCACATGAAAATCACATTAAACATTTTCCTCATCTATCAATATTAAAATCAAAAAGCCGTCATGCACAGTGTTTAGTTGGCTTAATTTTCTGCTAGATCTATCACCTAGCAATCCCAAGAGAAGTGACTCAGATCTCCATGGCTAGAGCTCATTCAATGACATATTAACATATTAACCACCTCTGGCATGTGAGTTACTGTAGAATTGAACATAATGACATATACACCATCCCCACTCTCAGACTCATGAGAGACCCCCAAACCCTAAAATCACAAAAACACAGGCACAACAATGCACATTCCCAACAACAGAGTGAACACTCAATAAACACTGCTGGCAGTGACATCATCCAGGTACACAGCCGCACATAACTCCATTCTGTCTAGAAGCAGAGCTGTAATCTGACACCACAGACTCAGACCTCTTTGCCTCAGCAACTCTGGGCATTCATGAGCAGCAGCAAAGGGCTCTTTCATTCCCACTTTTACTTTAGCCATTCAAGAAGCATCCTCCTCCCAACACCACTAAGAGAAACGTCGCAGACCTCAATTTCAAGAACCTCTATGATGAAGTGACAAAGATTGTTTTCCCCCAAATAAAAGATATGCTGTTGAAGGTCCAGAACACTCACTCTTCGAAGACCTGGTAGTACCCACAAATCCTTAGGCAGAACTGCCAATAACCTTTCTAATAACACAAGTCCAAGGAAGCTAATAATGATTCATTTAACTATGTTCATTTATCTGCACATTTGGTAAAGATAACAAGAAAGAAAATTTAAACATTTAAAACAGAATATATTAGACTCCTCTGAAACACCAGCTCTTTTCATAAAAGCATATAACCAAGTCAATTCAGCCTTATTTCTTATTATCTGATACTTATTGAATAAAGATTTATCTCTGTTCAATTAATGTTTTGCTATACCTAAAGTATTAAGATATCTTTTTCCTGTAGATTAGTGGTCTTTTACAGGAAACAGTTCCCTACTTTTATTTTACACTCTCAAATCCTAATCCCACAGAAGCAAAGTAGTCAAAAGAAAATAAATCAGGACAGCTACATCATTTCATCAGAAGCAAAGAAAATAATATCAAAAAGTTTGGGGTACCCAAATAAAAGAATCAATAATATGTCAGATAAAATGTTAGTCATAGATGTGACTCTGATACAGCTCCCTGCAGTTAATGTGTCCCACTTTCTGAAAAAAAGCTGCACAAACAAAAACATCCTGAGATAGAAGAGAAGCCTTGTAAACTATAAAGCTCAAGCACCTGTAATACATGCACTGCCCTGTACCCTATGGCCACTCCATAAATACTTAGTGACTGATTCACAGGCCAATTACAGAGTCTGGCAATGATAGTGTGTCTCCCTGGTCCTACTCTGAGGAGTGTTAGGAATCTCCAGTTGCTGTTTGCTGTGGTGGCAGGAAGAACTAAAACAGATAGATGTCTGGAAGAACTAAAACAGATAGATGTCTAAAAGAACTGAGGTGTTGAAAGGTTCAAATTCTATCAATTTTCCCTGAACTTCTCCCCACGCACCGGAGCCTTAAAACATTGGTATTGTTAGTCGAATCACTGGGGGAAAATGAATAAAAGTGCAAAGTGTTTCCTCGTCAAATAACAAGCTGAATGGCCAAGAGAAAAAAACCAAAACAGAAACTTACTTTTCATAGACCAGCTCCTCATCGATGGAGAAATAGTGGGTATTTACTGTGCTTTTTGGTCTATTCCTTAAAGTAGCAAAATATAACCGATCTGAAAGACAAGTTTAAAAGACAGAAAAAACATATGAGAAGTAGGGAAGTGGAAGTGAAGGGGGGTGATAACATACGAAGGATCCAATTTAAAGACCCCATCAACACGTGGAATTCTTGCAGAAACCTCATCTCTCCCGGAAAGCTAGAGACTCAAGAGCACAACAGTTAGGCATGAGGAAGACCTGACAGAGGAACTCAGCGGGGTGCAGAGCACCCACATTTCCCTTGTTTCAGGCCAGCGGAGTAGCCAGGAGAGGGGGGTACCCGCAGAACTGGAGGTGCAAGTTTGGTTCCCAAATCTCCAGACCTCAGCAGCTGCGAGAAGGGGAAGAAAGAGGTGAGCCTCCCCCATGCGGCTTCGGAGATTTGAAAAAGAGGAAGGGAGAGAGACTTAGGGGGTGTGGTTGTGGGTGTCCCGAAAACCGAAGCCTGCGATGTTGGAGTAAAGGCGACCGGTGAGCAAACGGAGCAGGCTCCCCATGAGCTGCTGAGTGCCGGAGTCCGGGCAGAAGCCGGTGCTGTCCCATTACGAGGCCGAGAAGCCATCCGAGGGAACTGCAGAGGGAGCAAGGGACACAAGAAAGGGAAGCCGGAAGCAGGGGGTCCTCTGAGAAAGGAGAGTCCCGAGAGGGGACGAGAGCGCGCGCAGCGGCTGCAGGACACTGGCAGCCTCAGGAGAAGGTGGGGACAGTGGCGCGGGAAGTGAAGAGTTGGGGGCAAAAGAGCGTTGGAAGATGCGGGGCGGCTGCTCCTCACCTTTCATGAACTCACAAGCCCCGATTAGTTCCCCTGACTCCGCTGCCATCTTAAGCGAGATACGCACTGGGGAGGGCTGGGTCGTGGCCAGCTGAGGTCACTCGCCTCCGGGGGCTTCCCCACTGCCCAGGAGCCAGGAAGCTCACAGTCCCGAACACCAAGCCTGGCCGAGGGAGGCAGCAGGCGCCGAGGGCGAGGCGGCTTCGGGGTCAGCGCGCCGGGCGCCCCGGGGACATTCCGAGGGGAACCCGAGCCCGCTCCGCGCGGGGCGCACACGCCCCTGGCTGTGGCCGCTCCTATTTGGACCCGGCTGCTGCAGCTGCTGCTCCGCCGTCGCCGCGCCTGGGAAACGCAGACCAGCTCTCACGGCAGGGCAAAGTCTTCCCCCGGCTTCCAAAGTGATCATGGAGGAGGAGACGTCTGGTCTCGATCGCGCCCGTGGCTACTCGAGCGGCAGCCGGCAGGACTTCAGTGCCCGCGGGCTGGCAGCAGCTGCTCCGGCTCCTCCTTCGCCACCTCCTTTCTGCAGTTACTCTTCCTCCTCCTCCTCCCTCTGGGTCCGCCCCTAGACCTTCCTCCCCGCCTTCCCTCAGCCCCCTCCACTTTCAGGACTCCGCGGCCATCCCTTAAAGGGACAGCCCGGCTCCTTTCTCCGCAGCAGCCCCAGTTACCAGGCACCCCGCGGGTCACTAGGAGCCGGTTGCTAAGGCTTTGTTGCCGTCCACCAATTGCTGTTCAGGAAATAGGGCCCTCGGCCCAGGGGAGCGGGCGGGGCCTCTAGGCCAGAAACTTATGAATGAAACGGCGGGGTTGGAAGTGGACATCGCCAAGGGCGCTGTCGCGGCCTGGGAGGCTAGGATGCGCCGGCGCCACCTTTCTTTTCGGCACCCACTAAGTCTTGTCCCACTCCAGATTTCTTTTTTCTCTCTCTCTCATTCTCTTTCTCGCCCACTCACCCATGCTCTTCTAAACTCTTGCAGCGCGCGCGCGCGCGCGCACACACACACACACACACACTCGTAAAAACCTGAGATCTCCGTGCCCTGCCTCGCCTCTAGCTAACATTTCAACCACCCCCCACGCCCAACACTGAGGGGGTCTGCATCTTTATAAAAAATACAATTGAAAAAGAAGCCCCAGCTCCTAGCTCACAGTACATGTATTGGTATCTTCTACACATACCAGACTCTGATATAACTTGTACTTTGTTCTCATGGGAAAAAAAGTTTCCCATCTGGTTCTCCGCGCCCTCTCAACTGGGCCGCCACTGTGAGCGCAAAAGCATCACAAATGCCTAATCTTTACAGAGCTCGGGTCCCGGAGGGGCGGGGCGAGACCGCAGAGCAAGCCTGGGCGGGGGCGGAGGGAATAGGAGAGAGAGGAGAGTCCATTGGTCCAAGGAGAAGGTTAACACAAAGGAATTTCTTTACATAGTCTCAGCTGAAGCGTTCCAGGCAGGAGTCCCGCTAAAAGAGGCCCTTGACTTGTCTCTGCGAGGCTCCAGGTACTGTTTGAACAACTTGAACGCTGGGCGTCCTACGGCTGTGCCTAATCAGCGTGCAGTCCCTTCCATACGAAAATGGCGCTACAGACCCACTATCCGAAGAGCATGCGCTCTGAGTGCTCTCTCCAGAAACAGCAAGAAACTTGTGGCGGCCTTTTCCTTCGCAGTCGCGTGTTGACCTCTAGGGAGAAAGGGAGCGCACCCGTGCAGAGCTGACCGAGGGAGCGAGCCCTTCGAGGGCCAATTCCAGTTTTTGTTAGTGGGGTTTTTTTTAATGTGTGTTTTCTTTGTTTGAGACAGTGTCTCGCCCTATCACCCAGGCTGGAGTGTGGTGGCCCAATCTCTGCTCACTGCAACCTCCACCTCTCGGGTTCAAGCGATTCTCGTGCCTCAGCCTCCCAAATTGTTGGGTCTACAGGCTTGCCCAACCACGCTCGGCTAATTTTTGTATTTTTTGTAGAGACCGGGTTTTGTCATGTTGGCCATGGTCTTCAACTCCTGAGTACAAGCAATCCGCCCTGCCTTGGGCTTCCACAGCACTGGGATTACAGGCTGAGCCACCGCGCCCGGCCTCAAATTATTTTATTGAAAAAAAAAAAAAAAAACTAGTATTTCTTATATGAAAGATAGAGAAAAACAAAGCATATGAATCTTTCAATAAACTTACCCACTTTGTTTAAAAGGCTAAATAAATCCAAAGATTCTGATTTAAAATTCTTCCAGAATCTAAATTCAAATTCCCCAACAATTTTTCATGAGTTTTGCGTTAGAAAAAGGGCATTAGAAATAGAAGTTAGAGTTCTCATCCAATTCATAAACTTTTAATTTCACAAAGTAAATAGTCTAATGAAAAGAACTCCAATCTACACTTTCGGTGAAGCCAGATATAATTGAACACCCTCTTGTTATTTTCCAAAATGAATTTACAAAAATCTTTTTTATATAACTCTCCTGCTTAAAATTTTGATCATGAGGAGTGAATTATCACCTAACAAATACAAGTCCTTAAGTTCAAATGAAAATGTTTATTTTTCCTTAGCATTTTTACAAAGATAATAAAACGCTGTATGTAATGTTTTTTTAAATATTGCTTGGGGCTGGGCATGGTGGCTCACACCTATAATTACAGCACTTTGGAAGGCCAAGGCCTGCGGATCACCTGAGGTCAGGAGTTTGAGACCATCCTGGCCAACATGGCGAAACTTCGCCTCTACTAAAAAAAATAACAAAAGTTGGCTGGGTGCAGTGGCTCACGCCTGTAATCCCAGCACTTTGCGAGGCTGAGGCAGTTGGATCACCTGAGAGGAGAAGTTCGAGACCAGCCTGGCCAACATGGTAAAACTCCGATTCTAGTAATAATACAAAAAAATTAGCCGGGCGTAGTGGCACAAACCTATAATCCCAGCTGCTAGGGAAGCTGAGGCAGAGAATCGCGTGAACCCGGGAGGCGGAGGTTGCAGTGAGCCGAGATCGCCTCATTGCGCTCCAGCCTGGGTGACAAGAGCAAAACTCTGTTTCAAAAAAAAAAAAAATTACAAAACTTAGCTGGGTGTGGTGGCACACGCCTGTAATCCCAGCTACTCAGGAGGTTGCAGTGAGCCAAGATCGTGCCACTGCACTCTAGCCTGGGCGACAGAAAGAGACTCCATCTCAAAAAAAAAAAAAAAAATTACCAGATGTGGTGGCTGACGCCTGTAATCCCAGCTACTCAGGAGGCTGAGGCAGGAGAATCACTTGAACCGGGAGGCAGAGGTTTCAGTGAGCTGTGATTACATGATTATGCCACTGCACTCCAGCAGTGCAGTGTCTCTGGGCGACAGAGTGAGACCCTGTCTCAAACAAACAACAACAAAATTGCATGGAAGGAAAGTGTCAGTATAATCAAATCTCTCTAAGCCATTCTAAATGGTATAGAAAATTCTACAAGAAAAATATGAAACAGATAATGCACACACAGCACACGTATAATACATAACAAGGTTCTAATGAGATCATAAAACACTTTATTCTCCCAATTATCATGAGGTCAAAGTTCCTGTTGGTTGTAGTTTCATAATAAAGGCATACTTTTACAGTCTATGAGGGAAGATAATGGCAGAAGCTTTTCCAACCACCCAACTTGATATAAATTTAAGGAATGAACTTTAAAGAAACAATAAAGAAGGCATTTCACATATAAAGGAAATACTAAGAGATTTTAAATATCGCTCAACTGCACAAAAGGAAGGTAATATTACACACAGAAATTCAGCAGGGAAATGTCAAAAGTGTCAAGTTTGAAAACAACAACTTTTTTTTTTTTTCTTGAGACGGAGTCTTGCTCTGTCGCCCAGGCTGGAGTGCAGTGGCACTATCTGGGCTCGGTGCAACCTCCACCTCCCGGGTTCAAGCGATTCTACTGCCACAGCCTCCAGAGTAGCTGGGACTACAGGCGCGTGCGCCACCATGCCCAGCTAATTTTCGTATTTTTGGTAGAGACAGGATTTCACTATGTTGGCCAGGCTGGTCTCAAACTGCTGACCTCAAGTAATCTGCCCGCCTTAGGATCCCAAAGTGCTGGAATTACAGATGTGAGCCACTGCACTCACCCTGAAAACGACAAAATTTAAATCTAACTCCTGCAACCCATGCTTGTGTGCATGCAGTTCTAGAAAACTCACTGCTGGAGGCAGCTCTAAATTATGTCAAAAGCCGCTAGCTCTAATTCTGCCTGGAGGCTGCAGGACCTCTGATCACTCTTACTTATGACAGCTCTTCAAAAATGCAAAGACAGTTTCCTTGACCACCTTCCTTTTCTCCTTAGTCTTCCCCAGACAAATATCTCCATTTTCTTCAACATTGTCTTATATTACATGGCTTCAAGCCCCTCAGTCCAGTCTCTGCCAATTTGTCCAATTTCTTATAAAGTGGGTCCCAGAACTGAATGCAGACTAGTGATAAACTGGTGTGGCCAGTTCTGAAAAAAGAAAAAAGAATGGATGGAAGATTCAGATGAGAGCAAAAGAAATGAAAAACATAAAAGAATCTAATTTTGTCATTTAAACTGGTGTGGCCAGTTCTGAAAAAAGAAAAAAGAATGGATGGAAGATTCAGATGTGAGCAAAAGAAATGAAAAACATAAAAGAATTAAATTTTATCATTTAGCTTCAAGAAAAAGAAAAGGAAAATATTCTTTTTTTTTTTTTTTTTAGAGATGGAGTCTCCCTCTTTCACCAGGCTGGAGTGCAGTGGCACAATCTCGGCTCACTGCCACCTCTGCCTCCCAGGTTCAAGCAATTTGCCTGCCTCAGCCTCCCAAGTAGCTGGACTACAGGCATGCACCACCACACCCAACTGATTTTTGTATTTTTAGTAGAGACGGGGTTTTGCCATGTTGGCCAGGATGGTCTCAATCTCTTGACCTCGTGATCCACCCACCTCGCCCTCCCAAAGTGCTGGGATTACAGGCATGAGCCACTGCGCCTGGCGGAAAATATTCTTTCTTGCTGGAAGAGGGCAAGGAAAAATGAGCTGAAGATTGTCAAAGATCTGACAGCGATGTGGTTTACATAGTGTATTCTTTTAAAATTATCATAATTTCTTATTAGAATGTATCATTAGAACATACTCTTTTAGTTGTTTATTCAGTAGTGATACAAAGTTACCAAAGAATGTAAAGAAGATATAGAATACATACTTCGAATTATTTCTGGAAATTAATTTTCAGATTAAGTATGAAACACGTAGTAGAAACCTGTGCTGATGAGTGATTTGAAATTCAAGGTAATTTGAATTATTTATTCATGTTTTGACAATTTTTGATCCCAAAAATAATTTAAAACAGCTTTTAGTAAAATACATATAATAAAAAAGTTATTACAGTAGAACCAGAATACCAAAAATAAATAGCGTGACTCAGAAACGGTTCTGTTCCAGAAGCCTGCCCACAAATGATAAGACCTTAGCCTAACCCAGCCACATTCTGTATCAGACAAATCACCAATGCCTGTTTAAGAATTCCAAACCAGAATCAAAGAAGTAAAAACCAGAAGGGACCTGGGAGATCAGCTAGTTCCAGTTTTCAAACAGACTCCATCAAACTCAAGGGATTTAGCACAAGCCCAATATAGGGGTGGGAGTGGAAGGCAGTGGATGAGCACTCAAGGCTTCTACAAAATAGTTTCTTTATAAATGGTTATATGGCAAAATAAAAGAGGAAAAAAGAGAAGGAAGTCCACAGTCAGTAACTGATTTCCCAAACTCACATAACTGGTGGAAATAAGACCAGTATTCATTATTTGCTGTAATATCAACAACCTTTTCCTAATTTTTCCCTAGTTAGCCTAAATTACATTGTTTAACTTATAGATTATTACACTTTAGCCATAAAGTGTCAATAATAATGTATGCATAATATCTACAACTATTTTCTTCAAGATATTTAGAGGAAATATTGAAATAATCTCCAAATGAAACAATATAAGATGTTGCATTATCTGCCATTGCTATTGTTCTTGTGTGGCTTCTACAGAAATTTGAATTGTTTTCAACCCTGTGATTTATTAATGGCATACCAGCATTCTACAAAATATAGTTTAAGAAATACTGGTATAGTGAACATTAATGTTCACAATAAAACAAGTCAATGCAGTATTCATCTCCTTCTTGACTAATGTAGTCAATAAAGAATGGTACAGTTTTAGAAGGTAAAAGAAAGTTCCATGAGGTCAATATACTTCAGAGTAGTCAATTTATTGTCTCTTTGCTATACTTATTAAACAAGTTAACAACTCAATACATTTTTTAAATTTTACAGAATTTATCCATCTATATTTATTTGTCATTACTACTTTTTTTTTTTTTTTTTGAGACAGAATCTTGCTGTGTCACCCAGGCTGGAGTGCAGTGACACCATCACAGATCACTGCAATCTCAACCTCCTGAGCTTGAGTGATTCTCACATCTCAGGCTCCGGAGTAGCTGGGACTACAGACATGAGCCACTGCACTTGGCTAATTGTTTAATTTTTTTGTAGAGACAGGGTCCCACTATGTTGCCCAGGCTGGTCTTGAAGTCCTGGGCTAGAGCCAGTTTCTCCTGTCTTGACCTCCCAAAGTGCTGGGATTGCAGGTGGGAGCCACCGCACCCACACCATTCATACTCTTTTTACAGAAAAAATAAGTGAACATTTTTACTCCAAAAATAGATCATATTCCCCACACCACTCCTCTCCCACCATCACCATCACAGCCATGCTGAGAAATATTAGTGAGCCACACACTGTAATCTAAAGGTATTTTGTTTTGTTTTGTTTTGTTTTGTTTTTGAGATGGAGTCTTGCTTTGTCACCCAGACTGGAGTACAGTGGTGCAATCTCGGCTAACTGCAACCTCTGCCTCCTGGGCTCAAGCAATTTTCCTACCTCAGCCTCCTGAGTAGCTGGGACTGCAGGCACGTGCCACCATGCCCAGCTAATTTTTGTGGTTTTTTTTGTTTGTTTTTTTTTTTTAGACGGAGTCTCGCTCTGTAGCCCAGTGGCGCGATCTCGGCTCACTGCAACCTCCGCCTCCCAGGTTCCCGCCATTCTCCTGCCTCAGCCTCCCGAGTATCTGGGACTACAGGTGCCCGCCACCATGCCTGGCTAACTGTTTTTTTGTATTTTTAGTAGAGACGGGGTTTCACTATGTTGGCCAGGCTGGTCTCGAACTCCTGACCTCATGATCTGTCCACCTCGACCTCCCAAAGTGCTGGAATAACAGGCATGAGCCACTGCACCCAGCCGTAATCTAAAGTTTTGAATGTTCACTTCCATGTTCACATTTAATAATGTTTCTACTCTACATATTTCTAGCAGGAAAATAATAGTAGTTAATAGTTCGGTTTCATTTAAAACCAAGCACAGTAGTTTATATCTCAGTTCTCACATTGGTTGCCTATCAGGTAGGTATATTATTATTTCCATTTTATAAATGAGGAAACACACAAAATACATGCTCAGTGTATATTCGGAGAATGAATAAATAAATGAGTAATTAAAATGTGAGGAGATGAACTCATGTGAATCACCTGGATTCATAAATCAGTTCCTTTGCAGCCTGGAGTAGTGAAAAAAAATGCTGGATTTGTAATCAGAAGCCTGGGTTTCAGGCACCTCTCTCCCACCACCTGTATGCATTGTTTTGGACTCAGTTTCCTCTGATATTAAATAGAAATTATAATAATTTCTAACTCACAAGAATAAGAGTAAAATTAAATGTGAGTTTCATGTTGTGATGCTAGACACTGTGTACAAATATGGTGCTGTACAAATACAGCCTAGCATTTGTATTAATAAATACAAATATTTAGTAATATTAAGCATAGATTAAGAAATACTAACTTGTTTCCAAAATCTAATTTTCTTAAGTCTCAAATGAATACAACTATTTGGATCTAGGTATTGTAATTTAATTGACTCCTAGCTAACAGCATAATTAAAATATACACTCACAGAGAAGTCCTTTTTATCAACTGAAGACAACTCCACAGGGTACAAATTAATGTCCTTTTTCATTTCTGATTGCCTGTGACCATATGCCTGTCTCTGGAGTATGATCAGGGCCAACAAACCCATTCAGGCATCCTCAACGGATTCCTAAATTCCCCTGCTCTCACTCACGTTCTTTCAGTCCTTAGTGTTCCAGAAGCCTGGGACACTAATGTTGTGCCCTGTGGTTTCCATGGTGACCCTTGACACACTTTTGGAACACATGTTTTCTGATGCCTAGTCCTGTGTAGAAACTCTAGAAGAAAATTGTATTTTCAATAAACAGGAGACCTTTGGTTTCCATTTTTTCAACCAAAAATACTATATATGTATTGAACATATTATTAATGGTTGTTCTTGTTGTTATTAACATCAATAATTGTATTGATTCCCATGGGAGAACAAAAATCACACTTCATATCTTCCACATACCAAGCCTTCCTACATGGAGTCTATGTTATTCTTCAAATGATATCTAAAGTAGTAGACCTGTATTTGTTAATGTAGGATAACAGCGATGTGAATAATGTAACATATACACAAAAATAATGTCTACTTACCCTAAAATGTATGTATTTTAGGTAAAATATTTCTCTTCATACCTATGTTTTATTTCCATAACATCAAATATACATTTTCTTTATATTTGTGTATTCATTCATTCAGTAAAAATTTACTATCTACTATTTGCCTGGCTCTGTGCTAGGTGCTAGGATTGCAAGTGAGAATAAGGCAGAGTTTTATTCTTAAGGAAGTTACATTCTAGAAACGGTTATAGATGAGCAATCAGGCTCCATAAGCAAGATACATGCTAGGCTGAAGTGAGCACACAGCAGAGGCCTGTGTGAGCTGCATCAGACCTGAGGCATGAGGAAAGGGTTCCCTGCAGAATCTTTGTATAGACTTGAAGGTTGAATAGGAGGTAGCCAAACAGTAGAGAGAGCAAGGCGGGACAGTATGTGGAAGGAGGAAGACACACAAGAGAACCCCAGGCAGAGGGAACAGTCTATACACAGGCCAGGAAACAGTAGAGAGAAAGGCCAGTTCAGGATTTGAAGCAGCTCCATTTGGCTCCAGCCCAGAGTATAAAAGAAAAGAGGAAGAAGGATCTTGGTAAGTTAGTCCAAAAATGTGGACTTTATCCAGAGGGCAATGGGGCACCAAAATGAAATACAGTTGACCCTTAAACAACACAGGGGTTAGGAGCACAGTTGCATATCCACATACAACCAAAAGTTAACAGCCTACTGTTTACCAGAAGCCTTGTCCATAACATAAACAGGTGATTAACACAGATTTTGTATGCTATATGTTATATATATGTTGTATTCTTATGATAAAGTAGTCAAGAAGAAAAGCAAGATTTTTCCAAATTATCACAAATCTCCAAAGATTTTCCTATATTTACTGAAAATAATCCATGTACAAGTGAACCTGTGCAGTTGAAATCCATATTGCTCAAGGGTCAACTGTATATAAATGAGGAAAAGCCTAAATTCCCCAGGCAGGGATTTTTTTTTTTTTTTTTTTTTTGAGACAGAGTCGCGCCCTGTCGCCCAGGCTGGAGTGCAGTGGCGCGATCTCGGCTCACTGCAACCTCCGCCTCCCAGGTTCACGCCATTCTCCTGTCTCAGCCTCACGAGTAGCTGGGACTACAGGTGCCCACCACCATGCCTGGCTAATTTTTTGTATTTTTCAGTAGAGACAAGGTTTCACCGTGTTAGCCAGGATGGTCTCAATCTCCTGACCTCATGATCCACCCGCCTGGGCCTCCCATAGTGCTGGGATTACAGGCGTGAGCCGCCGCACTGGGCCCCAGGCAGGGATTTTAAAAATTGACAGAAAGAGCCTGCAAAATTGTTTAACTAATTGTAAATAGATTGGACTTTACTCCATGAATCCCCCCAAAATCAGAATTACAATGGGAACGTAGGCAAAGGCCCACAATAGCGTGTTTCATTCTTTCTTTTTGCCTTTCACCATTAAAAAGACAAAATACAACTTGCCTGGTTTTCGCAGAACATGATTAAGTACTTAATGGGAAGAATTGTCTGAGATTCTTGAAATTTAATTTGCCTGTGTTGGCAATAAATGTGGATAAGATAATATAGATAACTTCTAAATTGTAACTATTTTGAGTAAAAGGACCCTAAGCAAATGTTAAAAAAAATAGAATATATAAGAATTACACTTTAGGCCAGGCGTGGTGGCTCATGCCTATAATTATAGCACTTTGGGAGGCCAAGGCAGGTGGATCACCTGATGTCAGGAGTTGGAGACCACCAGCCTGGCCAACACGGGGAAACACCATCTCTACTAAAAATACAAAAATTAGCCGGGCGCAGTGACAGGCGCCTGTAATCCCAGCTACTAGGGAGGCTGAGGCAGGAGAATCACTTGAACCCGGGAGGCAGAGGTTGCAGTGAGCCAAGACTGCGCCATTGCACTCCAGCCTGGGCAACAAGAGTGAAACTCCGTCTCAAAAGAAAAAAGAAAAAGAAAAAGAATTACGCTTCAAAAATATATTCTAATTAACTAACAAAAGTAATTTGGCATATGTAAGAAGTCGATTTCTGAAAATCTTCTTTAAAAACTTTTAGAAATAATAAATTAATGTGAATGATTTGATTATTTTACATCGTAGAGGGCAAGTTAATTGTCCTTAAGGTTTATGGAATAAAAAGAAAAAAATCAGAGCGGCACTACATGACATGTGCTCTGGGTCCCCAGAGGGGCAGCCAATCCCAGCCTTGCTCATCTCTTAAGTGAAAAACCATTCACCAGTGTGGAGATGTAATTCTTATCTAACATGCTGTATCTGTCTATGTATCATGGTGCCTTTCCTAGTGCTCTGGGACAGTTTGCTTAGTAGGTTTTCCTGATGGACTTTAGCTCATCATTGCCATTTAAAGCATTTCTCTGAAAGTGACTTCAGTTCATGGAGCATCATTAACCAAATATTACCCGCTTGCTGGCAGGGAAGACACACACACATAAAATTTGACAAGAAGACTGCTGATTTTCCAAGCTCTTTCCTATCACTTTAACTGTTCCCGGGCAGAACTTTGATTTCTGTCCCTAAACCTCTTCCTCCTCCAGACTTCGCCAGGTCAGTACATACTACCATCATTCATCCAATTGCTTAAGCCAACTCCAAGTTAAAAGTCACCTTTGGCCGGGCACAGTGGCTCATGCCTGTAATCCCAGCACTTTGGGAGGGTGAGCTGGGTGGATCACTGGAGGTCAGGAGTTTGAGACCAGCCTGGCCAACATGGCGAAATCCCGTCTCTATTAAAAACACAAAAATTAGCCAGGCATGGTGGTGCGTACTTGTAATCCCAGATACTTGGAAGCTAAGGCAGAAGATTCGTTTGAATCTAGGAGGCAGAGGTTGCAGTGAGCTGAGATCACGCCACTACACTCTAGCCTAGGCGACAAAGCTGTCTCAAAAAAAAAAAAAAAAAGTCACCTTTAATCTAACCGCCACATCCAGTCACTCCACATGATTTGCCTCTCTGCCTTCATAATGTATCCTGAATTCTTCCAATTTTGTCTCCTTGGCAAACATCATCCCTTCCCCTGGACCTCTGCAAGAGCCAAGAGCTGCAAAACTTTCATTTCTGTTTTGATCTGCAGGTAGGTCTCAAGAACTGTGGTCCAGTTGGAATTCTTCCACTATTAGGTCCTTTAAAGGTCAGTGGGGAGGGCTTATTTATTTTAGTCAGTTCTTCCCTTCATAATTTCAAGAAGGTATCCTGGGAAGAGTTACCTAGGTGTCCACTGCCTATAGTTAGTATGTGATATGAAGTCATTGCCAAGTCTGGCTGCCTCTCTTGCCTTACCTTACACATCCCCAACTCTGAATACCAGGGCCTTGTGAACCCAGACCCACATGCTGTCATGTGAAACATGTGCTTGCTTCCCGCTTCCTTTCCACTATGATTGTAAGTTTCCTGAGGCCTCTCAGTCATCATTCCTGTTAAGCCTGTGGAACTGTGAGTCAATTAAACCTTGTTTCTTCATAAATTATCCAGTCTTTATAGTAGTGTGAGGATGGACTAATACAGTTCCTGATGAAAAGACGACTTGGTTCTCTCTCTCTCTCTCTCTCTCTCTCTCATGCTCTCTTTCTCCTACTTTTCACCATGGGATGATGCAGCAAGAAGGCCCTTGCCTTTGGACTTCCCAGCCTTCAGGACTATAAGAAATAAATCTCTGTTCTTTATAAATTACCCAGTGCCAAGTATTCTACTTCAGCAACACAAAAGAGACTAAGACAGAGGGGCTTCTTTATCAGTTCATCAGATGTAACCAACTATGTATGAAGCACAATGCTGGGCATGGTTTATGCACAAACTGGAACCCCTGCTACTTGGTCATTCAGGAAAGAAATGATAAGGAGAGATGACAATAGGCATAGAAAGCCAAATTCAAGACATCTGTAGGAAATACAATTGACAGGATAGGCAACACAGACGTAGGTAAAAGTTAAGGGGGAAATGAAGAGCCGAAGATAACTCCCAGAATTGTAACTCTTTCACTGACCGGCTGCTGATGCCATTTTCTAAAACAGAAGTACAGGCTATTCATGGGAGGCAAAATGAACTCAGTTGTGCTATGGAGAATTTGAAGTATTTGCTGGACGATGAGATGGAAATACATGTTAAGCACTTTAATATATGGATTCCATGCTCAGGAGAGGCAGATGGGCTTCACTGACAGGTTTCAGATTCTCCAAAGATTAGGCACAATCTACATTGCGGAAAAGACAAGATAAGCATAGTGAGGTGATAAAGCGAATGTCCTCTAGAGACAGACTGAGTCCAAGTCCTGATCTTTCCACTTACTGGTTACTTGGACAAATGATTAACCTCTCTGTGCTTCAGTTTCCTAGTCTATAAAATGAGGATAATAAGAGTACCTACCTCATAACATCATACAAATGAAACCAGTTTGTTTGTAAAGTGTTTAGGTCAGTATTCAGAACCTAGTAAACATTCCGTCTATCTCTTCCGAATAAAAATTTTCTCCAAGGAAGAGAGTATGAAATGAGAGATGAAGAAAACTGGAATTAGCCATGGAGAATATCAGCATCTTAAGATGTAGGTAAAGAAAAAGGTATTCTTGATGTGGGTAAAGAAAGAGGTATTCTTAGAAGAGTGATCAGCAGCAGCTCCAAACGAGCTTTCTTTTCTCAAAAGACACCAAAACTGAGACACTGAGACACTGAGACACAGAAAATATCAAGAACTAACTCCTGGTGCAAGATTCTCTACAACTTTAATGGGCTGTCTCTCAAGTAATTTTTATTGATTTTATTTATTTTTATTTTATTTTCTTGAGATGGAGTCTTGCTCTGTCACCCAGGCTGGAGTGCAGTGGTGCAATCTCGGCTTACTGCAATGTCTACCTCCTGGGATAAAGTGATCCTCCCACCTCAGCCCCCAAGTACCTGGGACTACAGGCACATGCCACTGCACCCAGCTGATTGTTTTTTTTTTTTTTTTTTTTTTTTTTTTTTTTTTTTTGCAGAGACAGGGTCTTGCTATGTTACCCTGGCTGGTCTTGCCCAGACTAGTCTCAATTTCCTAGGCTCAAGCAATCCTCCCACCTGGACAGTGCTGGGGTTACAGGTTTGAGCCACCATTCTCAGCCTCTCAAGTAATTTTGCAAGTAGAGTGTAACATTTTTAGGTTCTATAGCAGTAGAAAAAGGAAAGTATATCTTTAGCTACATTAAAGAGGGAGTATTCAGTAATCCTCATCTACTTATAAAGAAGTTTCATATTTTAACAGTAATTGAGTGTGTTGTATTGGGAGAAATCGTTCTCCCAAGAGAAGTTAAATAACTACTCTGATCATAAAATAATCTGTCTACCTTATAGATTCTAGGTTGCATAATTAACATTCACAAAGTATTTTAAAAGGAAAATCACTTATGAGCCCTAAGTATTACTATGTAATTAATAATTTCCTAGACTTTATTTGATTAGAGATTACAGATGCAAAATTTGACATACCTGCTATGAAATCAGACTTTTGCTCTCAGCCTCATATTCAGCAATACTCATAGTGTGCTAATGCCATCAAAATGCAGGAAAAAAATGTACTTTTAAAAATAATTTAGTTTTTGGTAGTTCTCTACTGTTTCTACTCACATTTCCAATATCAAATGTGTAGGAATTTTCCATACCAAACAATTCTCCAATTCTCTGCCCACATCAGTTGGGTTTCCTACAGTTCAACTTAACTGTAGGACACCCAGTTGGCACGGGCAGAGAAGTTACCTGCAGTTACCTGACACTATTTACATGGAGTTAGCATCCGATCTCATAAGTTAAAGGCTCAGTACCACAAGACTGTGTCACTTCAGATGCCAGCTGTAAGTTCCCAGGTTACCAAAAGTAAAATTCTAAGCCCCCCAACAAACTGAATAGACCCCTCCTCTCCCCCAAAGTCATTCCATAGTTAACCTGAAAGACTAGATCAGGCTATGATGGAAAAGGAGGGGACCAAACATGCCTCATTATACCCTCCTCCCTTTAGAATTCAGTCACAACTGACCAGTATTAACATTAAAACAGAGACCTAAAGACTGACAAAATAGACTCTTTGTAGCAATAAGATACCAACATGACAGATAGCTAACCTTGAAAGGAATCAAAGTATTTTACCCCCAAATATATTTCTTTGACATATTTTGAAATGGCCCTGCAAAGCTGTCTGTTGTGGGGAAAATCTACTTTCTGTAGAGAATCCTCTCCCCCTTTCCAGGTCTTTTCCCTGATCCAGGAGAGAATTAACTAAGAGTCTGGCACCTTTTTAAGTCTGACAAAAAAACATGTACAATATATTCTCTCTGAAGCCTGCTACCTGGAGGCTTCCTCTACATGACAAAAACCTTGTTCTCCACAACCCCTTATCTTAACCCAGACACTCCTTTCTATTGATTCCAGGTTTTTGTTTTGTTTTGTTTTGTTTTTTTAGATGGAGTTTCACTCTTGTTGCCCAGGCTGGAGTGCAATGGCACGATCTTGGCTCACCGCAACCTCCGCCTCCCGGGTTCAAGCGATTCTCCTGCCTCAGTCTCCCCAGTAGCTGGGATTACAGGCATGAGCCACCACACCTGGCCAATTTCGTATTCTTAGTTGAGATGGGGTTTCTCCATGTTGGTCAGGCTGGTCTCCAACTCTTGACCTCAGGTGATCCGCCCACCTCGGCCTTCCAAAGTGCTAGGATTACAGGCGTGAGCCACTGCACCCATCCTGATTCCAGGTCTTTAGATAATAACTTAGCTTTTTAACCAATTGCCAATCAGACAATCTTTGAATCTACCTATAACCTAGGATATCCCTCTCCCTACAAGTTGCCCCGCCTTTTCAGACCAAACCAGTGTACATCTTACATGTATTGATTGATGTTTTACATCTCCCTAAAACATATAAAATCAAGCTATAGTCTGACCACCTCTGGCACGTGTTCTCAGGACCTCCCTGGGGCTATGTTATGGGTCCTGGTCCTCAGATTTGGCTCAGAATAAATCTCTTCAAATATTTTCCAAAGTTTTACTCTTTTCATCATCATCACCAATCACACATAAGTCGGGGTTTTCCACAACCCCTTCCTCAGATTCAGTAATTTGCTAGAATGGCCACTGAACTCAGGAAAGTATTTTACTTACAATTACCAATTTATTATAAAGAGTTCAAATCAGGAACAGCCAAATGGAAGAGGCATAAGGAAGGGTATGGAGGAAGGGGCACAAAGCTTCCATGACCTGTGTGCACACCACCCTCCCAGCACCTTCATGTGTTCACCAACTCAGAAGCTCTTCAAACTTTGTCATTTAGGGGTTTTTATGGCAGTTCCACTATGTAGGTATGGTTGATAAATCACTGGCCATCAGTGACAGGACTCTGTCTCCAGCATCTCTCTCTCTCCTCCCCAGAAGTCCTGAGCGGGGGCTGAAAGTTTCACAAGGTTAGTTGCTCTGGCAATCAGCCCCTATCCTGAAGCCATTGAGGGGTTCCCCAAAAGTCACCTTAGTATGGTTGGAAGAGACTTATTATGAATAACAAAAGATGCTCTTATTTTTACCACTAGGGAACATGTCTAAGTCATGTGGCACCAAAGCATGTTACTGGTGGCGAATTCATACAGGTAGATAGTAATCTCAATTCTTGCCTTCTCAGAAGAAAGAATTTGACCAAGGCGGCATAAGGCAGAGTGAAAGACTAAGACAAGTTTTAGAGGAGGAGTGAAAGTTTATTAAAAAGTTTTAGGCAGGAATGAAAGAAAGTAAAGTACATTTGGAAGAGGGCCAAGTGGGCGACGTGAGAGAGTCAAACACCATGCCCTGTTAGACCTTTGGCCTGGGGTGTTATACAATGACACGCTTCCAGGGGGTTGCGTCCTTCTCCCCTGATTCTTCCCTTGGGGTGGGCTGTCTGCATGCACAATGGCCTGCCAGCACTAGGGAAGGACTGCATGCGCTGATCCTGTGTTTACTGACATTGTGCCCATGCTCATTTGAAGCGTTTTTCCCTTACCAGTCAAGGGTTTAAATTCCACCATTTTGCCTCTTAATGTGCATGCTTGAGCCCACCCACCCAACTTCTGAGATCTCACCTGGAAGCAGCTAGTCACTAGTTTCAGGTGTTTCCCATCTCTTGGGAGACTGCCTTTCCCTGGCACTGGCTAATAAATGATTATTTAGAGAGAAAGTTATCAACTGCATGACCATCATCTGATGGGCACCTGATGTTCCTGGTTGGGTGGTGGGTAGGGAGGCCTCTCATGCCCTGCCCATATCTGCCTACCTATAGTAACACTATCACCCCTATCGTTTGGGAAATTCCAAGGGTTTTAGAATTCCGTGTCAGGAACTGGGGACAAAGATCAAATACATATTTCTTATTTATCACAGGTAGAAAAAGAAAAGAAGGCTAGGAATTACTTGCAAAAGGAAGCTTTCTCAGTCTTTCCGTTTTCTAAAGACTTTGTTGCATTTCCCCAAAATTATTTAAGAAGGGGCCTTTAATTGCAAATATGCTAATTATAAACTGAAAGTTAGTATTCATTGTGTAGCATGGTGCATTTGAGCTTTATTAAGTTTTAGATTAAATCTAAATACACAGTGTCTTAATTTAATTTAAATTAAATTAAGATTTAAATTAATTTAAATCTGCTTCCCCAAGAAGCAGATTTTGAAACAAGAATTCAAATGCAAGTAATTTATTTGGGATGTACAAGGAAACCATCTGGGAAGTGAAGAAATGGGACAAGGAAGTAAAGGCAACTAATAGAGGGTGTGTCCTTGAGCCTAGCTACCACTGGCTTGGTGTGATATAAAACCATGAGCCTCAGAATTATCCCTACAGGAGCTGTGATATTTATCCACCAACTCCCATCACCCATTGGTGGAGGGCTGCTCCTAGGGGTGGTAATTTCTGAGCATTTCCTTTGGTGCCTGCAGGATTCAAAAGTCCTTAGGCACAAAGATGCAGATGTTGGCAGGTGGAAGTCTTGGAAGCCAAGGGGAAGGGAGCGTACAGTGTCAAAGATAACAGAAAATCAAAATCAGAAAGAACAATTGCCTTTGGTTTTCTCAAATAGAATGTAGTTTTTCTGTTGCCTTTCAGGCAAAACCTCCTCAAAATTTTTCTGTCTTCTCTGTCTCTGATCCTTCTCCTCTCATTGTGTCTTCAACACACTCTAATCAAGCTCTGTACCCACCATTCCACCAGAACTGTTCTTGTCAAGGTCACCAGTGATCCACAAGATGCTAAATTCAATGGTCAATTCTTAGTCCTCATCTTACTGGTCCTATTACTAGCATTGATTGATTGATTGATTGATTGATTGAAACAGGGTCTCACTCTGTTGCCAAAGCTGGAGTGCAGTGGCACACCCACGGCTCACTGCAGCCTCAACAGCTCCTCCCACCTCATCCTCCCAGGTAAAGCTGGTACCACAGGCGTAGAGATGGGGTCTCCCTATGTTGCTCAGGGACAATAAACTGGTCTCAAACTCCTAGACTCAAATGATCCTCTTGCCTTGGCCTCCCAAAGTACTAGGATTACAGGCATGGGCCACCACACCTGGCTCTATTTAACCCCATTGTTTGCTTCCTCCTCCTCTGAGCACTTTCCTTAATTGGCTTTCATGACATCATAGATCCTGGTTTTTTTGTTTCCCTTCCATCTCATGGGCTGCTGCTTTTTCAGACTCTCTCCTAATTTTTTGGGCTTCTTAAAATTGGAGTACCCAGGACTCAGAACCTATATACACTTCTCTATCTCAGCCATTCCCTTTGTGATGTCATCTAGTCACATGACTTTTAACTGTGATCTATATATTTACTTGCAAATGTTTATCTCCAACCCTGACCTCTCTACTGATCTCCTGACATATATTTAACTGTATACTAGACATTTTCACTTAAATGTCCAAAAGACCTTTCAAACTTAGTTTGCCCCAAAACAAATTCCTGATCTTTCCTCTAAAACTTGGTCCTCATGCAATCTTGCTCATCTCCGTTGATGACAACTCTACCTTTTTGGTGGCTTAGGCCAAAAACTTTGGAATTATCCTTGACTTCCCTCTTCATTCTATACCACATCTAATTTATAGCAATCCTCTGTTACCTCTGTCTTCAAAATATATTCAGAACTGGAACAGTTCTCCAGCAAGTGCCATATCCAAGCCACCATCATCTCTGAATAATTGCAAGAATCTCCTACCTGGCTTCCCTCGGAGGAGCCAGAGGGATCTCTTTAGAATGCTAAATAAGGTCATATCACTTCTTGGCTCAAAAACTCTTTAATAATACCCCAAATCATTTGGAGTGAAATCATTCAGAACAAAAGCCAAAATCTATTGTTGCTGTGTTTTCTTGAGACAGAGTCTCGCTCTGTCACCCAGGCTGGAGTGCAGTGGTGCAATCTCAGCTCACTGCAACCTCTGCCTCCCAGGTTCAAACGATTCTCTTGCCTTGGCCTCCCAAGTAGTTGGCATTACAGGCATGTGCCACCATGCCTGGCTAAACTTTGTATTTTTAGTAGAGATGGGGTGTCACCATGTTGGCCAGGCTGGTCTCAAATTCTTTTTTTTTTTTTTTTTTTTTTTTGAGACGGAGTCTCGCTCTGTCACCCAGGCTGGAGTGCAGTGGCCGGATCTCAGCTCACTGCAAGCTCCGCCTCCCGGGTTCACGCCATTCTCCTGCCTCAGCCTCCCGAGTAGCTGGGACTACAGGCGCCTGCCACCTTGCCCGGCTAGTTTTTTGTATTTTTTTAGTAGAGACGGGGTTTCACCGTGTTAGCCAGGATGGTCTCGATCTCCTGACCTTGTGATCCGCCCGTCTCGGCCTCCCAAAGTGCTGGGATTACAGGCTTGAGCCACCGCGCCCAGCCGGTCTCAAATTCTTGACCTCAAGGGATCCACCGGCCTTGGCCTCCCAAAGTGCTGGGATTACAGGCATGAGCCACCGCACCCGGCCAAAAGCCAAAATCTTTAGAATGGCATGTAAGGCTCTAAGTAACATAGTCCCCCGTCACCTCTCCAACCCCATCTCTTATCACTGTACCCCATATTCCTATTGACTCCAGTGATATTGGTCTTTGCAGTTCCTTGGACATTCCAGACACTTCCATACGAGGGTTCTTACCCTTGCTGTTCCCTCTGCCAAGGGCTCACTAACTCACCTTCTTTGCTCAAACGTCATCTTCGCAGTGAGACCTTCCCTGACCACTCTCCTTTTTTTTTTTTTCCAGTCCTGTGTGTTTCAGACGACCAACCTTTCAAGATCTAACCCCACACTCCCTTCCAGCACTCCCCATCTCCCTTCCTTGATTGGTTCTTCTCCATAGCACTTATTATTTTCTAACATGCTGGATATTTTACTGATTATTTTGTTCATTGTCTCGTCACTAGATTACCAATTCCACTCAGCAAGAGTTTCTGCCAATTTTGTCACTGCTCAAAGCCTAGAACAGTACCTGGCACATAGTGGCTACCCCGCAAATATTTTACCTTGTTAACTAAATGGTTTAATTAATTAAACTTATTGACCTCATTGACTAGTTAACTAACAGCAAATGATGAAGACTGAAGTAGTTTGAGAAGTGACTGGAAGGTGAGGAATATGAGACTGATCATATTCCTTTTTTCTTTTTTTCTGAGACAGGATCTTACTGTCACTGCATTCCGGCAGGAGTGCAGTGGCACAATCATAGCTTGCTGCAGCGTCAACCTCCCAGGCTTAAGTGATCCTCCCACCTCAATCTCCTAAACGGCTGGGACTACAGGCATGCACCACCACAGCTAACTAATTTTAACATTTTTTTGTAGAGACGAGTCTCATTATGTTGCCCAGGCTGGTCTCAAACTCCTAGGCTCAAGAAATCCTCTCACCTTGGCCTCTGTTAAGTGCTGGGATTATAGGTGTGAACCACCACATCCAGCCAAAAACAACACTTTTAAGAAGCTTGGGGCTGGGTGTGGTGGCTTACGCCTGTAATTCTAGCACTTTGGGAGGCCAAGGCAGAAGGATCTCCTGAGGTCAGGAGTTCAAGAGTAGCCTGGCCAAAATGATGAAACCCTGTCTCTACTAAAAATACAAAAATTAGGTGGGCATGATTGCACACACCTGTAATCCCAGCTATTTGGGAGGCTGAGGCAGGAGAATTGCTTGAACCCAGGAGGCGGAGGTTGCAGTGAGCCAAGATCATGCTACTGCACTCCTGCTTGGGCAATAGGGTGAGAATACATCTAAAAAAAAAAAAAAAGAAAGAAAGAAAAGAAGAGTCCATTATGGTCGCTGCTGCCCTGAGGAGGATGAGGAAGCTCTCACAAGCAAAACTGCTGCTCGGGTCGGCCATCCAAGCCCTTGCGGGGCTGGCGCGGCTGCTGGTCTTGGCCCTCCTGCTCGTGTCTGCCACTCTATCCAGTGTTGTATCACGGACTGATTCACTGAGCCAAACTGTACTTAACTCAGATATTTCTACCCCGAATGTGAATGCTTTAACACATGAAAAACAAACCAAACCTTCTATTTCCCAAGTCAGTACCACCCTCCCTCCTACACCGAGTACTGAGAAAAGTGGAGGAGCATCTGTGGCTCCTCATCCCTCCCCTACACCTCTGTCTCAAGAGGAAGCTGATAACAATGAAGATCCTAGCATAGAGAAGGGGGATCTTCTCATGCTGAACAGTTCTCCATCCACAGCCAAAGACACTCTGGACAGTGGTGATTACGGAGAACCAGACTATGGCTGGACCATGGACCCCAGGGACGACGACGAGTCTGATGACACCTTGGAAGAAAACAGGGATTACACGGAAATTGAACAGTCAGTGAAATCTTTTAAGATGCCATCCTCAAATATAGAAGAGGAAGACAGCCATTTCTTTTCTCATCTTATTAATTTTGCTTTTTGCATTGCTATTGTCTACATTACATATCGCAACAAAAGGAAGATTTTTCTTCTGGTTCAAAACAGGAAATGGCGTGATGACCTTTGTTTCAAAACAGTGGAATACCATTGCCTAGATCACAATGTTAATGAGGCAATGTCTTCTTTGAAGATTACCAATAATTATATTTTTTAAAGTCTTGTGATTTGAGTTTGTTTATTATGTAATTTTATTTGCTTGACTTTTTATATGATATTGTGCCGATGTTTGACATAGGCAATTGGTACTTAAATGAGAGGTGGGTCTCTCTTTTGCCTTGGTGCTTTGGAAATTAAATGTCACAAACAAGAAGTATATAATGTTTTATCTGTACTTTTAGAGGTGAGTTTAATCAGGTGTCCAAAATGCGAGTTAAGCATTACCTTATATTTACACTGTTAGTTTTTATTGTTTTAGATTTATCGTGCTTTTTCTGGAAGTATTAGTGATGCTACTTTTAAAAGTTCCCAAACTTGTAACTAAATTGTAACATATCTGGTACTGACTCATATTCATTCTCTGCCCTTCAAATACTATTTTTTAACCACACATTTTTTTGTGGTCCCAAACTGTAATGTACAAGGATATGTGTGATAATTCTTTGGATTTGAGTGGTATTTTTTTTTCTTCCAAGAAAACTGCTTTGGATATTTTTAGATAATTTAAACATAATTTAGGATAACGATATTGCTCAATCTGACCACAATTTTAGGTAAAACATTAAATGTGTCAAGAAATCTTGCAACATAGATTCTGCAGCTTGCAGTGGACATAGATAAAATGTTACAGAGATACTATTTGTTTTGGTTTGAATTACTATATTAAATTTAGAAGTGGAAACTGTGGTAAAATATTACATACATGTACAGTTGCCTTTAGTTAGCAATTGATTGTAGCATGGATTCCTCTAAGGTTTCAAGCATTGAGCAGAGTTTAAAATTATATCACATTTGTTTACTTCATTTATTATTTTATAGTAAATCTGAATAAATCTTAGGGGCCATTATCACTTAAATAATACTGTATTGCAAATTAAAATTACACCTGAATGAAGTTGTTTGTATACATAAAGTATATTTGTGTACAATGACCTTTTTTCCTCCACACTTGTTTTCCTTTGTTTTTGTTTTTTATGGCAACTGGAAATTATTTACTATATTTCATTTGTGTCTATCATAAAGAACTGATCAATATGTAAATATGTGATTTGAACCATGGTTGACTTACAAGTGTCACTACAACCCTTTAGAAAACATAATATATGTTAAGTAGGGCCCAGGTGAGCCAGTGGGCTTGTGCTACGCCGTCCGTCCTGTCTCTCAGGTGGACAGTGTACTTTCCTAATAAGGAAGGGAAGTGCAATGGAAACACCTCCAAATTGTTTTATTGCAGTAATTTTTTTATATCTGAAACTGTATTATTTAGTATTTTGAATAAGATTTTTAAAAATAAATGGCAAAGATATGTATATATACAAAAAGAAGTTTGGATGAGAAGGGAAAATAAAAGATAGAGCAGGGTCATGAGAGTGTCGAAGAACCAAGAGAATGTTTTGTTTTGTTTTAAGTCTGATATTGAGCACACTGGTAGATTGAGGGAAAGCAGCATGAGCCACCATGCCTGGCTGCTAAAGGCAATACTTAACCAAATGAGTATAATTGTCTTCCTATAACATTTTTCTCTTACAAAAAAGTGTGACAGGCCCACAGAGGATAGTCTGCTAATTCCAGCTCTTAAGATTACAAGGGACTAGGTACGAATGAGCACAAATGTAAATGAGTTTGTGAATTGGATGGTCAGGTGGTAGAAATGGCATACTTGTCTAATTCTATTTTCTCTATGAATTAGCATCGAGATCATTTGCTAAGAAGGAGTAGGACAAGGTAGGGGATTTGTGGAGCACAGTGAGTATTTGAAATATCTACAGAAAAAAAGGGGGAACAAAAATATCACCTAAGTGAGATTAGAAAGGGGTCCACACAGTTGTGGTCCATCACCACCAGTCTGGGGAACAAATAACGTCAACTACCTGAAAGAGAACACCCAAAGCTAGGTCTTGTGTTGGCTTCCTCCCTAGGATGCATGTTCCTATTCTTTCTCCAATAGCACCCTAAATTTTTCTTTGAAACATTCACTCCTCAACCACATGGCTGTGGTCATATTAACCTCACTCATCCACCTCAGCTCTAGAGGTGGGCCCTGGATGGCTTGGCCAATCAGCATTGTCCACCCCTGACACTGGTCACAATGACTGAGGTGGAAATGAAGAAGGGACACAATTCAAGCCAAAGAGAGAGAGAGAGTGAATCCCAAACTCTGTGCCAGAGATCAACTTCAAAATCACCGTTCTTTTCTGATGGATGGTGTGGCGAGCAAAGGTAACATCTAGAATGGTAGCTGCCATTTTACCACCAAGTAGAATCCAAGGATAAATCTAGCTATGAAAGGTCGAGCGGAGAGAGGGATAGAAATAGGATTTGGTTACATCCCTGGGTCAACCCATATATGATGGAAGAACTACACCTGCAATTTTTTATTTTGTGAACCACAAGATTCTCTTTTTCTATGGGCCCATTTGAGTTTTATTGTCTATAACTAGCTGCCTAAGAGTCCTAAGGGACACACTTTATTGTTTTAAACCTGTGATCTGAGGATTATTTGCATAATTACATCTGAAGGAGAATACCAGTATTCCTCATTTGTTAACAAACAATCCAGATAAATCTTTTGCATGTCGCCTTTAAAATTTTGCTAACATATAAGTATTCCAAGGGGCTTTGGAGGCTGGAAATTCAAATTTAAATTAATTCATTAATTGAACAAATATATACCAAGCACCTTCTTTGTACCATGCCCTGTTCTTGATGCTGTAAATATAGCGGTGAATAAAACATATACAAAAAAATTCCTGCCTTAAGCAGTTTGTATTTGAGGTCAGGGAGAAAGAGGGAGGGAAGAATGGTAAACAAAGAATATACCAGATAGTGATAAGGACTGTGAGAAAAATAAAACTGGGTTCAAGGATACAGGGCAAGGGGGTGCCATTTTACACAGGGTAGTCAGGGGAATCTTTCTGCTAAAGTATTATTTCGGCAAAGACCTGCAGGAAACAAAGGAATGGGCTGTGCAGATATTTGAGGAAACATTTTTCCAGGTATAGGAAACATCAGGTGCTAGTGATGTGAGCATTCTTAGGGGAGTCAAGGAAGATCAGGGTGGATAGAGGCTTTGGTAAGTCTTTGAATTTTAATGGTGTCTAGGCCTATAGAACAAAATCCACATTCCTTATCAGAAGTTTGAGGCCCTTGGCCATCTGTACCTCACCACCTTGCAAGCCTGTCTTTGACCATGTTCAATGTGATGCCAGTCCTCTTCCACACAGTGTAGCTCTTCCCTGGACATATCATGCCCTTTACAAGTTAACACTTCCCATGCCATAGCTTTGGGAATGTCTAGAATGCCTAGAACGCGCTTTCCACGATCTCTACCTGCTAAAATTCTCTTAGTCAAGAACCAGCTCACATGCTACTTCTGTCACACGTAATCACTTCCTCTTCTGTGTTCCTACAGAGTTTTAGCTATACCCCTCTTGGGGAGTGCTCATCATACTAATGTCTGCAATACAGCATCTCAGCCCACAGATGCCATCCCCACTAGACTATGCAACGCTTATTCTTCTTTAAACTTCCCCAAATCTACAGTGCCTTGGATGTATTAAATCTTTGCCAAATTTGTTACATAAAAATGTGAGGCATACCTGGGGTACAATGAGTAATCCAGTGTGACTGGAGAAAAGTACGAAAGAAAAGAAGTTTGGGATTTTCAAACCAGAAAAACAGGCCAGGCGCAGTCACTCACACCTGTAATCCCAGCACTTTGGGAAGCCGAGGTGGGTGGATCACTTGAGTTTAGGAGTTTGAGACCAGCCTGGGCAACATGGTAAAACAGTATCTCTATCAAAAACACAAAAATTAGCCAGGCATCGTGGCCTGGCTATAGTCCCAGCTACTTGAGGAGATGACGTGGGAGGATCACTTGATCGTGGAAGGCCGAGGTTCCAGTGAGCCAAGACCACCTCACTCCACTCCAGCCTGGGTGACACAGTGAGACCTTGTCTCAAAAAAACAACCACACACACACACACACACACACACACACACACACAAATAACGGAGAGTTTCTACCATTGTGCTGAGGCATTTGGAGTGTTACAACACAAACCTGTGCCTCCAGATTCCCTGATCTTCCATTTGTGGCAAATAAAACTAATAATCTTTTTACTTTTTGTTTTTCTTTTTGAGACAAGGTCAAAAACTTGATATCTGCCGACCTGCATTTAAATTCCAGTTAAGCTACTTTCTTATCAGCTGTGTGACTCAATCCAACCTGTATTATTTTAATGTAAACTTCACTTTTCCCCTGCATATATTGGGTATAAATAAAAGAGCTGGCTGGGCACGGTGGCTCATGCCAGTAATCCCAGCACTTTGGGAAGCAGTGGCAGGCAGATCACCTGAGGTCAGGAGTTCAAGACCAGCGTGGCCAACATGGTGAAACCCCATCTCTACTAAAAATACAAAACTTAGCTCAGCACGGTGGCACATGCCTGCTATCCCAGGTACTTGGGAGGTTGAGGCAGGAGAATCACTTGAACCTGGGAAGTGGAGGTTTCAGTGAGCCAAGATTGCACCACTGCATTCCAGGCTGGGCAACAGAGTGAGACCCTATTTCTAAATAAATAAATAAGATATTACAAAGATGAATTACACAATTTAAGGCAGCCAGTACTGAGCTTAGCACATTGCAATCAGTAAGAGGTAGCTGCTACTATCACAACACTATCATTCAGATTGGACTATAAGTACTTCTAGTGTCAAGCAGGGTTTGCAGGCCGTAGCATAAAACATTTCTGGAAGCAGGGTGAATAACGGTGGATCCTCTGAAAGCCTTTCTGAAGATTCTAAAACGTAAAGCTATGCTACTGATCTAAACTATTGAGCAGCCATGAATTTTTGAGATAGCTAACCTCTCTGTGACTTCTAAAGGACAAGAGAGACAAAACAAACAAATAGAAACCCCACCAGACAACCATCTACCACTCCAGGAATTCAGATAAGTTACTAATGAAAGTGTCTGTGAGACTTATTAAACTGTATGAGAGAAAGATGATATATCAGTTTTGATAACAAGCAGGAAAAAGGATGCTTACCCCCAAAAATATTTTTACCTGTCAACCTCCCTTATTATCAATTAGATGATAATAGAAGAAGGAAGGAAGGAAGGAAGGAAGGAAGGAAGGAAGGAAGGAAGGAAGGAAGGAAGGAAGGAAGGAAGGAAGGAAGGAAGGAAGGAAGGAAGGGAGGGAGGGAGGAAAAGAAAGTCAACATCCTTAACATTTAACCCACTAGAAACTGTTATTGGCCCTGCATACAAAGGCATTTTCCACTCACGGTCAGCCAAACAGATATGAATTCCAGGTAAGTTACTCTCACTTATTTATTTTTTTGAAACAGGGTCTCCCTCCGTTGCCCAGGCTGGAGTGCAGTGGTGCAATCATGGGTCACTGCAGCCTCAATCTCCTGGGCTCAAGCAAGTCTCCCACCTCAGTCTGCTGAGTAGCTAGGACTACAGGAACACACTACCATGCACGGCTAATTTATTTATTTATTTATTTTTGTGTGTGAAGACAGGGTTTTGCTATGTTGCCCAAGCTGGTCTTGAACTCCTGGGTTCAACCAATCCTCCTGCCTCAGCCTCCCAAAGTGCTAGGATTACAGGTGTGAGCCACTACACCACCCCATAAGTTACTCTTTCTGAAAACAAAACAGCCAGATCTATGGGCACATACATATGTATTCGTCACAGCAAGTCATTTCAGAAAATTACTGGGACCAGAACAACACCCACTTCCCACTAACCTGTGATTTGTGAGGCCCATACTTCTTCTTCATAAGGATATCCACCTGGGCTATAAGGACCCCACATATTCTGAGTTACCTTTTCATTCTTCTGGGTGGCACAAGCCTGTTGTTCTCAGGTGAGAAGGACAGAAGAATTCCACCCTATCACATGGGCAGACATGGTGTTCAGTTACCCTCTATCAGTTAGATTATAGGGTTCAGGAACTAGATCAAATTACAGTCGAGGAATGTTCAGACATTGTAATGCAAGTAAAGGTATGGATGACAGTGGGCTACTGCTTTGCCTTCAGAAAACCCCAAATTTGGTGAAAAGTGCAATCCAATCCTTTTTTTTTTTTTTTTATCAGAAACTGCCTGGAAGTTCTTAGAAAAGCAGAAGTGTAAAGTAATGAAAAGTAAAGCCAGGCCGGGCGCCGTGGCTCAAGCCTGTAATCCCAGCACTTTGGGAGGCCGAGACGGGCGGATCACGAGGTCAGGAGATCGAGACCATCCTGGCTAACATGGTGAAACCCCGTCTCTACTAAAAATAGAAAAAACTAGCCGGGCAAGGTGGCGGGCGCCTGTAGTCCCAGCTACTCAGGAGGCTGAGGCAGGAGAATGGCGTGAACCCGGGAGGCGGAGCTTGCAGTGAGCTGAGATCCGGCCACTGCACTCCAGCCTAGGCGACAGAGCGAGACTCCGTCTCAAAAAAAAAAAAAGTAAAGCCAAAAAAATAAAGTATAAAATAATGAAAGCTGAATACATCAGAGCCTATTAGCTTGCTTCTGCTGTTTGTAGTACTATGGTTTATTCTACATCAACACAACCATAGCTGAATTAGATATGACTAACAGCGTTGGTTGATTCTGTTTCATTGGGTCAGATTAATTTGTCAGCTGCACAATCATGTGGGAAAACCATTACTCGTATAAACTAGATGTTGATGTTTTAAAATGTGAAATCATTTTTTCCCAAATTTGTGTTGATTTCCATATCATTATGTCAACCTGTCTTTCCCCTCGGGCTTCCAACAGATGCCTATAACCGATAGAGGATCACTAAAGCAATTTCTAATGAGCTAAGGAACAGCTGAAGGAGAGCCTGGCATCCGAGTTAGAGAAGTTGGACAAACGGTGGTGGTAAAGAGTGAGGAGTTGGACTTCCTGCGTTCAACTCCCTGCTCTGGTATTTACCATCAGTGAGGTCTCGGGCAAGTTTCTTAATCCTACCACACCTGTTTGCCCATCTCTAAAACAGAGCGAATAATAACATCCACCTTATTCGGTTTTGATGATTAAATTAGGTGATCAATTTAAAGTGTTTACCATAACACTTGGCCTATAGTAAGTGATCAATTAACGCCAGCTATTAAAAATAAAATAATAATAATAGGTATCAACCTAAAGGCAGTTTTCCTGAGAGTTGCTTTCTCAGAAACATTCAGATTAACATATACACCAATATATATGTATATATGCACTAGCCAGAGATTCTCAGTCCCAATATTACTGATATTTTGGACTCTATACATCCAAAATATCATAATAAAGAATTATTATTCTTCTTTATGGGGGACTCTCCTGTGCATTGTAAGATGTTTAGCAGCATCCCTGACTTCTAACCACTATGTAGAACGTTCACACTTGTGAATCCAAAAATGTCTGCAGATATTGCTGAATGTCTCATGGAGCAGCAAAATCCCCAGTTTGAGAACAACTGTGGAGACCCATTAATAGCTGCTGTTAAGGACACACCATCTTCATCATGTGACTCTTGCCTAAAGGTCCGGTCAACTGTGTTCACTATGTGACTAAATGGTAAATAAATCACACCCCAAAAAAAGCCACCTTAAAATTACTTCTTCCTTTGATATTAATTCAACTCTTGTGAAGACAGTGTTTGTCATGTTCACCTCTGCATTCTCACTGCCAGGCACACAATGGGCAATGAATGAATGAGGAATGATTGAATGACTGAATACACCTTTAAGGTTTTTTTTTTGTTTTGTTAAACAACTCTGGGCTGGCACGGTGGCTTAGGCCTGTAAAGACAGCACTTTGGGAGGCCAATGTAGAAGAATCGCTTGAGCTCAGGAGTTCGAGACCAGCCTGGGCAGTATCGGGAGCCCCTGTCCCTATAAAATAAATAAATAAATAAATAAATAAATAAATAAACCAGGTGTGATGGAACAAGCTAGCCGCAGAGGCGGGAGGATTGCTTAAGCCTAGGAGGTCAAGGTTGCAGTGAGCTTCAATCATGCCACCACACTCTAGCCTGGACAACAGAGTGAGACCCTATCTCAAAAAAAATAAATAAATAACTCTGAGTAGTATTTCAGTTTCCTCCCTCTTAGACTCCAGTCAATACACAAAGGAGATAAAGAATGCTCACACTCCCACACATTCACATACTTTGAGGAACCAAGGTCAAATAGGCCAAGCTGAGTCAAGCTCTCGGGAGCAAGGGAAGGCAGGAGCACCCCCGTTCCACAAAGCTTCGGGATGTGGAGCCAAAAGCTGACCACAGATTATCTCCAGGATACAGTGCCAAGGACCTAGCTGGAAAAGTAGGTCCAAATAGGTCAGTAAGAAAGAATGCCTGCAGTTAATCCTGATATGAGAGGGGCAGATCCAGGGGAGTCATAGAGCAGGCAAAGAACAGAGGCTTAGAACAGAAAGTGGCCCAGCAAAATCCCACAGACAGGCTGGATTGTAGCATGTTTCAGATCCTCTGTGAGGTGTTCATTTACAGGGTCCAAGACGGAATGAGACCCAGAGTATGTCATTTACTGTTTGAATTAACCCTGGTAACTTCATGTTTATTACCATTTTAACCAATATACTCTCTCTTCATCCAAGTTTATAATAAACATTCTGCGCCGGGCGCAGTGGCTCAAGCCTGTAATCCCAGCACTTTGGGAGGCCGAGACGGGTGGATCATGAGGTCAGGAGTTCGAGACCATCCTGGCTAACACGGTGAAACCCCGTCTCTACTAAAAATACAAAAAACTAGCCGGGCGAGGTGGCGGGCGCCTGTAGTCCCAGCTACTCGGGAGGCTGAGGCAGGAGAATGGCGTAAACCCGGGAGGCGGAGCTTGCAGTGAGCTGAGATCCGGCCACTGCACTCCAGCCTGGGCGACAGAGTGAGACTCCGTCTCAAAAAAAAAAAATAAAAAATAAAAAAAATAAACATTCTGAACAAAACTTTTCCTTAGAAACTACTATTATTTCCCCAGTGGCCCATTAAATGAAGATACTTAGTTTTGTAGAGAGCAGAGCAATTTAAATCCACTATGAAATAATACGTGAATCACAAAGTTCAGCAAACAGAATTACCAAGTGAACATCATTTCAACTATTTTCATATGAACCAAAAAATGATGCAATTTTACTAGGTGATTGCATGATATTTCCAAAGCACACAAACGAGGATTCTTAAATCCCTAGTTACTTGCTACTGAGATATAAATTCTAAACAAATACACAGCTCTCTTTAGTCTTGTCATTTACACTCACTGTTTCCTATATACTTAGTGCACAAGTTAACCATTAGCTCAATTTTGATTCAACTACACCTTTTTTTTTTTTTTTTGGCTTTGTGCCCTTTATTATGCAAAGATAGGTGGAATTAGTGATGATAATAAAAGCTTATAGCGTCATGTGAGAAGTTTCTTCTAGGGCGTTGTGTTAGGAAAAACTATATACTCCACTAAGGAAATAGAGGGCTTGGAGAGGGGAGGGTTTGGGAAGTATTGGAAGGGAAGTCAAGGCGAGAATAACTAGTAACATATCATGTCTCTCTTTTCACTTTCACTAGCAATCCTAGGCCAAACTTGAAACTCAATTCTAGTGGTTCATTTGCATACTTTTATGCCTGGTCATGGTTTCTACTCTAGTTTTTATTTCTCTGGGCCTGATTTTTACTTCCTTATTTGTAGTTTACCATTTTATGGTCCGTGTTTATTTTAAGTCACCATAAATATGTTACAAAATGAGGAATGGTATGAATAAAAATTAAATGGAACAATAATCACAATTGCATATTATATAAATGACTTTGTAAAACAAGAGGCAGGATCAGCATTAGTAATTAGTCAAATAGCATAATGTAAAAGACATAAGCATTAGAAAGCTTACAATTAGGCCGGGCATGGTGACTCACGTCTGTAATCCCAGCACTTTGGGAGGCCGAGGCAGGCGGATCACAAGGTCAGGAGATAGAGACTATCCTGGCTAACATAGTGAAACCCCATCTCTACTAAAAAAATACAAAAAATTAGCCGGGCTTGGTGGCGGGCGCCTGTAGTCCCTGCTACTCAGGAGGCTGAGGCAGGAGAAAGGCGTGAACTTGGAAGGCGGAGCTTGTAGTGGGCCTAGATTGCGACACTGCACTCCAGCCTGGGAGACAGAGCAAGACTCCCTCTCAAAAAAAAAGAAAGTTCACAATTAGAGTCTTTTTTTTTTTCTTTTTTTTTTTTTTTTAGTTTTGAGGGCTTTCTGATTTTTAGGATTCCTGATGAAAACACAGAATCCCTATTCAGGAGGCTAAGGTGGGAGGATCATTTGAGGGGCCAGGAGTTCAAGGCCAGGAGTTGCATCCTGGGCAACATAGCTAGACGCCTATCTCTTAAGCATATACTCACACTATCTCTCTCTCTCTCTCTCACACACACACATACACACACACACACATACAGAATCCCTTTGGAGGGTTAATAATTTAAGGCTTTATCACTTTGCAGCTAGTTGAGGACTAGCTCACGTGTGTAGGATTATGTACAGGAGAGGATGCTGGTAAGAAAAGATACAAAAAGGGCATGAAGGAGTGTCAAAGATCAACCACATTTTACAATTTTAAAATGGGGCTGCTGCAGCCACTAGGATCAGCCAGGGAGTAGTTTATGGTTTCTTTGTGCTGTTATATCAAACATGTCAATCATGGTCATTGCCCACTTACCACCCTACTGAAGGGGAAGCCGAGCAGCCATATTTTACCTCAGCAGGAGTCAGTCCTTGACCAGAGGGCAGTCGACTCTCACTTCCATCCTAGCCTAGGAAAAACACAAAAGATTCGTGTGTTAGTTCATTCTTGCATTGAGACTAGTTCATTTATAAAGAAAACAAATTTAGTTGACTTATAGTTATGCAGGTTGTGCAAGAAGCATGGCACCCACATCTGCCTCTGGTAAGGGCCTCAGGAAGCTTCCAGTCACGGCAGAAGGCAAAGGGGGAGCAGGCATGTCAATTGGGGAGAATGGGAGCAAGAGCTGGGGGAGATGCCACACTCATAAACAACCAGATCTCTCATGAACTGAGCGACAACTCTCTCGTTACTATGGGGACAGCACCAAGCCCTTCATAAGGGATCTGCCCCCATGACTCAAACACCTCCCACCAGGCCCCTCTTCCAATGTTGTGGATTACATTTCAACATGATATTTAAAGGGGACAAATATCCAAACTGTGTCATTCCACCCATGGCCTCTTAAATCCCTTGTCCTTCTCACATTGCAAAATACAATCACCCTTCCTCATAGTCCCCCAGTCTTAATACATTCCAGCATCAACTAAATCAAAAGTCCAAAGTTCAAAGTCTCATCAAGTCAAATTCCTTCTACCTAGAAGCTTGTAGAATCCAAAGCAATTTATTTACTTCCAAGACACAATGGGGGTACAAGCACTGGGTAGACATTCTCAATCCAAAGGGGAGAAACCAGCTAAAAGGAAGGGGCTGCAGGCCCCACACGTCTGAAACACAGCAGGACAGACATTAAACCTTAAAGTTCCAACATAATCTCCTTTGACTCCCTGTCCCACATCCAGGGCACACTGGTGTAAGGGATGGGCTCCCAAGGCTTTGGAAAGCTCCACCCCTGTGACTTTGCAGGGTACAGTCCCCAAGGCTACTCTCAGAGGTTGAAGTTGAGTGCCTGTGGTTTTTCCAGGTTCAGGATGCAAGTCAGTGGCTATACTATTCTGGGGTCTAGAGGGCAGTAGCCCTCTTCCCACAGCCCCACTAGTCAGTGCTCCAGTGAACACTCTATGTGGGGACTCTAATTAATTTCCTCTTAGCACTGCCTTAGTAGAGTATCTATGTGTGGGGGCTCACCACCATGGTAGCCTTCCACCTGGGCACCCGGGTTTTTCTATACACCCTTTGAGATCCAGGTGGAAGCTGCCAAATGTCCTTCACTCCTGCATTCTGTGCATCTGCAAGCTTAACACCATGTGGAAGCTACCAAGGCTTACAGCTTGTGGCCCCTGGAGCAGTGGGCTGAGCTGTACCTCATGCCCTTTGAGCTGCAGCTGGAGCTGAAGCAGCTGGGATGTGGGAGCAGTGCGCTGATGCTGAACAGGGCAGCGAGGCCCTGGGTCTGGCCCCTGAAATCAATCCTTCCTCCTTAGGCCTCTGAGCCTGTGATGGGAGGAGCTGCCTAGAAGATCTCTGAAATGCCTTTAAGCCCTTTTCCCATTGTCTTGGATATCAGCACTTGGCACCATTTTAGTCGCACAAATCTCTCTAGCAAGTGGTCATTCCACAGCATGCTTGGATTCTTTCTCTAGCACAGGTCCAGGTTGCAAATTTTCTAAACTTTTACACCCTGCTTTCCTTTTAAATATAAGTTCCAGCTTTAAGTAATTCATTTGCTTCCACATCTGATTACACGCAGTTAGAATCAGCCAGGCCACATCTTGAACACTTTGCTGCTTAAAAATTTCTTCTTCCAGATACCCCAAGTCATCACTCCTAAGTTCAAACTTCCTTAGGACATGAACACAGTACAGCCAAGTTCTTTGCTAGGGTGTAACACAGGTGACCTTTACTCCAATTCTCAATAACTTCATTTCCATCTGAGACCTTATCAACCTGCTTCACTGTCCATATTTCTATCAGCATTTTGGTCACAACGATTTAACCAGTCTCTAAGAAGTTCCAAACTTTCCCTGATCTTCCTATCTTCCGAGATGTCCAAACTCTCCCAACCTCTACCCATTATCCAGTTTTAAAGCTGCTTCTACATTTTCAGGTATCTTTATAGCAATGTCCCACTTCTTGGTATCAATTTTCTGTGTTACTCTATTCTTGCATTGCTATCAAGGAATACCTGAGACTGGGTAATCTATAAACAAAAGAAATTTAATTAGCTCATGGTTCTGCAGGTTGTACATGAAACATAGTGCTGGCATCTGCTTCTGGTGAGGCCTCAAGAAGCTTCCAATCATGGCTGAAGGCAAAGGGGGAGCAGGCAAATCACATGGCAAGAGTAGCAGCAAGAGAGGGAGGAGGCACCACACTCTCTTAACCAGATTTCATATGAACTCAGAGTGAGAACTCACTCATTACCATGAGGACAGCACCAAGCCATCATGAGGAATCCACCCCCATCACCCAAACATCTCCCACCAGGCCTCATCTCCAACACTGGGAATTACTTTCTTTTTTTTTTTTGTCCTCGAGACAGAGTCTCGCTCTGTCACCCAGGTTTGAGGGCAGTGGTGCGATCTCGGCTCACCACAACCTCTGCCTCCCAGGTTCAAGCCATTCTCCTGCCTCAGCCTCCTGAGTAGCTAGGATTACAGGTGTGCACCACCACGCCTGGCTAATTTTTGTATTTTTAGTAGAGATGAGGTTTCACCATGTTGGCCAGGCTAGTCTTGAACCCCTGACTTCGTGATCCACCTGCCTTGGTCTCCCAAAGTGCTGAGATTACAGGCATGAGTCACCATGCCTGGCTGGGAATTACACTTCAACATGATATTTGGAGAGGGCAAACACCCAAATGATATCAAATATGCTATTTAGCCTACTTCAGCATCAGATTCTGAAAACATGAGTGGACTCATTGCTGTAATAATATTGCTACTACAAAACTTTTCTATTATATCAGAACAGGCAAATCTGAGTTACATACAAATCTTATTTTTCTATTTTCTTGTTTTTTTCATTTCTTGGATAGATAATGCATGAACATAGTTCAGAATTCAAAAGGGACAGTGAAAAGCATGCTTCCCTCTCTTACCTATCTAGACCCTGTTTCAATGATCCACTGAAGGCATCACTGTTTCTAGCATCTAGTTAGCTTTCCAGAATTTTTCTACAAATTATAAAAATGTGTACTCTTACAAGCTTGAAAATTGAATAATCTTTTTCTTCTTTTTCTTTAACCTGCTGCATCCAGTTAATTCAAAAGTCCTAAATTCTATTTCAAAAGATGTGTGCATTTTATCAATACTGTGTCAGCATCTTTACATGTCTCCCTGACTCTGTTAAAGAGGAGAGATACTTTCCATGAAGCTACCAGAGCAATTTTTTTCCATGTTGTGAAATACATTATAAAATATTAATATTATATAAAGATATATGTATAATATAAGATATATATATATATACACACACACACATACAGCATACATGCTCTCTTAATCTGTTCTGGTTGCTATAACAAAATATCTTCAACCAGTATATTTATAAACAACATGAATTTGTAATTCATAAACAACATAAATTTACTGTTCACAGTTCTGGAGGCTGGGAAGTTCAAGATAAAGGTGCCAGTAAATTCAGTACCTGATGAAGGTTCCTTTCCACCATAGAAGATGGTGTCTTCTATGTGTCCTCAAATGATGGAAGGAGCAAAACAAGCTCTCTTTTCTCAAGCCTCTTTTATAGGGGCACTAGTCCCATTCATAAGAGCAGATCCCCTCATGACCTAATCACTTTCTGAATGTCTCACCTCTTAATGCTATCATATTGGGTATTAGGTTCCAACACAGGAATTTGGGGAAATAACACCATTCAGACCATAGCACACACAAAATGGGATATATGATTTACTGGCATATTTTATATAAGACAACATTTCATATACCTATCACCCAGCTTACATCATAAAACATTACTAGCACTTCAGAAACCTACTTTATGCCCTTTTTTGGCTCACGTATTTTGCTGCTCTGTTTGTAGGCACATACACATTAAGGATTATTTCTTCTTAAAGAATTGGCCCCTTTATAATTATGTAATGCCACTCTTTATCCCTGATAACTTTCCTTGCTTTGAATTCTCCTCTATCTGAAATTGACATAGAGATTCCTGCTTTCTTCTGATTAGTGTCAGCACGTATACCATGTATATAGCTTTCTTATCATTTACTTTTAATACACATGTCTTTATATTTAAAGTGGGTTTCTTGTGGACAAAATATAATTCAAAATTGTTTCTTATCCTTTCTGACACTCTTTGTCCTTTAATTGGTGCATTTAGATCATTGACATTCAAAACGATTCTTGATATTGTTAAATTAGTATCTACCTCTTTTGTTACTGTTTTCTATATTTTGCCCTTGTTCCTTATTCCTGTTGTGTCTTTTACTTTTTTTCTGCCTTTTGTGGTTTTAATTGTGCATATTCTATGACTTTATTTTGCCACATTTCTTCTTTGTGCCCTTTTTTGACAGCTTGCTTTTCCCTCCTTCTACCCCAGAGTGATTGCTTTTCTAGATATTGAATTCTCCCATAGTCTTAGACTCAATTTATTGTACCCCAATAAAATAAACATACAGTTTTGCATGCTTTTGAAATTTTCATGAAGGGAATTACACTGATTGTGTGTTTTGTGACTTACCTTCTCAGTTCAAAGTTGCTTTGATATTTGCCCATGTAGCAGTAAGACATTGATTATTCCTTTTCACTGCTGTATAATATTCCATTATGTGACAACACCTACCTTTCTTTAGCCATTCTTCTATCAATACACATTTCAATTGCTTGCAATTTTTAGGCTATTTCTAATAATATTCCTATAAATATTATTGTAAATATATCCTGATGCATGCATGCAAGAGTTCATAGTTTATATATGAAGGAAAGGAATTTTAGGTTATGGACATGTACATCTTCAAATTTCCTGAGTAATATCAACCTTTGTTCCAAAGTGATAGACTAGCTTACACTTCCACCAACAGCACACAAGGGTTCCTATTGTTCCACATTCTTGCAAACACTAGAGATTTTAAAACACTACAGATTTTAAACTTGGCCAGGCACAGTGGCTTAGGTCTGTAATCCCAGCACATTGGGAGGCCAAGGTGGGAGGATCACTCGAGCCCAGGAGTTTAAGACCAGCCTAAGCACCTTGTCTCTTACAAAAAAATTAGCCAGGTGTGGTGGTGTGCATCTGTAATCCCAGCTACTTGGGAGGTGGAGGCAGTGATAGTAGCAGAAGGCAGACAAATTCCTAGGCAGACAGGGGTTGGTCTCTAGTGAAACCCAACCTTCAAACCAAAGACAGCCGGAAGGCTGAAAACTGGGCTGCTAGTTCTGCATAGAGTCCATAACCTGGAGTGAGAACTTCCTCGATGCCTTTTAGCTAATCAAATGGTGTTTTTTTCCAGGCTCACTCATGGACAAATCAGTACGTACTCCCCAACTCTGAGCCCATAAAAACCCCAGACTCAGCCACACATTGGGATTACCCTGCCTTCAGATAGGGGCTACCCACTTTCGGTCCTCTCTTCTGTTGAGAGTTGGTCTGTTGCTCAATAAAACTCTTCTCCACCTTGCTTACTTGCTGGTTGTTCATATAACCTCATTCTTCTTGGATGTGGGACAAGAACCCGGGACCCACCAAATGCTGGGTGCAAAAGGAGCTCTAACACGGTAGCCCTCAGTGCTCTGCTGGCACTGGGCAGCCACCCCACATGATAAGAAGCAGTGGCAGGGCCAGGCCAGCCCAGGAGCCTCAGGCCAGAGCAAGGTGGTAGGACCGAATGAGCTGTAACATGAATGAGCTGAAGCATGTTCCTGGCCAGGCCGCTGAATGGCAGGCAGTGACACGCTCCCATTTGCCGGACCACAGAGGAAGAGCTGCAATCCTTCTCAGGGCCCAGACCTTGGGACTCCCTGAGCCAGAGTTATGACACACTGTAACACCCCCTTGCAGTCACAAGTGAAATTCAGGCAGAGGAGCTGCCAGCCACAGAGTTTTCCAGGTGGCAAAGTGGCACTGAAAGAATCCTATGTCAGCAGGAGGAGTACTTGAGCCCAGGAGTTCAGAACCATGATGGTCAACATAGAGAGACTCCATCTCTACAAAAAAAATAAAAATAAAAATTAGCAGGGCATGATGCTGTACAGCTGTAATCCCAAGGTACCTGGGAAGTTGAGGTGAGAGGATCACCTGAGCCCAGTAGTTTGAGGCTGCAGTGAGCCATGATCACATCACTGCACTCCAGCCTGAGCCACAGAGTGAAACCTTGTCTCCTAAAAGAAAAAACTTTTGCCAGCTTCTAATAAGTGCAATATGGTATCTCACTGGGATTTTCATTTTCATTTCCATGATGATAATGTGATCAAACCATCTTTTCATGTCTCTCTTAAGTACTGTTCTGGCTGCCTCCCACAAGTGTTTACTTATGCAGTCTTTATTATCATTCAGTTATAAGTATTTTCTAATTTCTATTGTGATTTTCTTTTCAATCCATGGATTAATTTCTGAATGTATAGCATTTTAAAGGTATCTTTTTGTAACTGATTTCTAACTTAAATGCATTAATGTCACTAAACGTGTTCTATTTGGTATTCATTCTTTGAAAACTTTTAAGAATTTGTTATACGAATAAGTATATGGTCAATTTTCATATATGTCCATGTTTACTTAAAAAGAATGTGTATGCCCTAGTAATTGCATGAAATCAGTTGAATAAACATATTTTGAGTTTCTATCAACTTCTAGGTCTTTTCTAGAGTTGATCACATGGCTTTTAAGAGCTCTTTGAACCTCAGAAACACAAAGATGAGGGTTGCACCTAACCTCATCATTTTGGCTGACATCTACCTTAAAGTAAAACCCTTGGGGGAGAACATTATAATTAACTTCTGAAAAAGAAGAGAAATTAGGATTAAGTAAAATTCAACTTCCAATAAAGGGGAAGTGAGAAGAGGAAGAAAATTAAACTTCTCTTAGCTCATAAGAGAAGGGGCAAAAATCAAACTTTACAGTGGAAGTCTCAAACTTGATATTATCCGTATTGTAGCCAAATTCCTTCAAAGTATGTCTGAAAAATCCTCTTTTTCAACAGAAAATTGCTTGAAACATAATGGTATAAGGATTACAAAGGAAGAAACAAAACCACCATTCCCTCACATCTGTATGGTGTGATATGATATGATTGCCTAAATAGAAGATACAGAAGAATCTACAAATGATTAGAATTAGTAACAGTATGACAAATGTGTTGATTATAAGATTAATATATAAAATCGATACACAACAGCAACAAAAAGAAATTTGACATTTTAAAAAGACATATCCAGCCACTACATATCTTTTAGAGTGGCCAAAATCCAAAACACCTACAACATCAAATAATGACAAGGATGTGCAGCAACGGGAACTCCAGAAATGACTGGTGGGAATGCAAATGGCACAGCCACTTTGGAAAACAATTTGGCAGTTTCTTACAAAACTAAACATACTCTTACCACATGATTCAGTAATCACATTCTTGATATCTACCCAAAGGAGTTGAAAACTTTTGTTCACACAAAACCCTGTACATGGGTATTTATAGCATCTTTATTAATAATTGCCAAAGCTTGGAAACAAGCAAAAACAAGCAAAACATCCTTCAGTAGGTAAATGGATAAATAAAACTTCGGTACATCCCGAAACTTACATGCATTTCACTAAGTGAAAGAAGCCAGTCGGAAAAAGCTATACTGTATTGGAATTATACAGTATAGCTTTTGAAAAAGACATTCTGAAAAACGAAAAACTATAGAGACAAGAAAATGATCAGTGGTGACCAGAGACTGGGGTTGGGTGAAGGAGGGAGAGATGAATGGGTGGAGCACGGAGGAATTTTAGGGCAGTGAAACTATTCTGTATGATACCATTGTGTAGTCCTGAGGAGTAAGCAACAAAAGGCAGGAATCCCAGGTGAGGAAGAACAATGAACAATTGTTCTGAGAGATGACTAATCACAACAACATGAGGACACAACAACCCTCCTGGGCACAGTGATCTCAACTACTGGCACAATGATTGGTTCTGCATGTAGCTCCACTCAGCACTATAAAACTTCCCAATAAAACTTTCCTCCAGCACCTGCCTCTTTGCAGACAGCCCCTTCTCTGCTGTGGTGCCCATTGCATCCTTGCAACATATTTTCATATCCTCTCTAACAAATATGCCTTTCTTTACCTATGACTGTCTTGGTAAATACCTTTATCACCTGTGACACTGGCCCTTACTAGTCACTACCTGCAAAAACCATCATAGTGGACACATGTCTTATACGTTTGTCAAAACCCATGAAATGTACAATACCAAGAATGAATCTTAACATAAACAATGGACTTAGGATGCTAATAATGTATAACTGTAGGTTCATTAATTGTAACAAATGTGTCACTCTGCTGCAGGATGCTGCTATGGGGAGTGTACCAGTCAGAGTTCTCAAGAGGAATAGAATCAATGGGATATACATATATATACTTACACATATATATATGTGTGTAACCCATTGATTCTATGTATATTCCATTAATTCTATTCCTCTGGAAAAACCCTCATAGGCCGGGCACGGTGGCTCACGCCTGTAATCCCAGCACTTTGGGAGGCAGAGGCGGGCAGATCACGAGGTCAGGAGATGGAGACCATTCTGGCGAACACGGTGAAACCCTGTCTCTACTGAAAATACAAAAAAACTAGCCTGGCGAGGTGGCGGGCGCCTGTAGTCCCAGCTACTCGGGTGGCTGAGGCAGGAGAATGGCGTGAACCCGGGAGGCGGTGGAGCTTGCAGTGAGCCGAGATCGCGCCACTGCACTCCAGCCTGGGCGACAGAGCGAGACTCCGTCTCAAAAAAAAAAAAAAAAAGAAAAGAAAAACCCTCGTATATATATATGAGAAGATTTATTATGGGACTCACTCATTCAATTACCTGAGGGCAAGAAGTCTCATGGTATGCTGTCTGCAAACTGGAGAATTAGAAAAGCTGAAAAGCTCAAGGGGAGAGAGAAATAATTTGCCGTTCCTTTGCCATTTTGTTCCATTTGGGCCCTCAATGGGTTGGCTCATGCCCACCCACATTAGTCAATCTGATATTCTTTGCTCAGTATACTGATTCAAATGTTAATCTCTTCCAGAAACTCCCTCACTGATACACCCAGAAATAATATTTTACCAGCTATCTGGTCATCCCTTAGCCTAGTCAAGTTGACATATAAAATTAGCCATTACACAGAGATGACTGCGTATATGTGGGAGTGAGGAGTATACAGAAAATCTCTGCACCTTCCATGAAATTTTGCTGGGAACCTAAGACTAAAACTAAAATAAAATGTATTTTTTTAAAAGCTAGTTTTTTGCTTGAAATCCCAGCACTTTGGGAGGTCGGGGTGGGAGGATTACTCGAGCCCAGGAGTCTGAGATCAGCCCTGGCAACATAGCAAGAACCTGTCTCTACAAAACATTTTAAAATTAGCCAGGCATAGTGGCATGTGCCTGTGGTCCCAGCTACTTGGAAGGCTGAAGCAGGAGGATCACTTGAGCCCAGGGAGTCAAGGCTGCAGTGAGCCATGGTCACATTGCACTCCAGCCTGGCACATTTCTAGTCCTGTGCAAGCACCATTATTACCTCTAATCCTCTTGGGTGCTCCAGCACTACTGAGGTTTAAAAAAGAAATTCTCTTGAGTGATTCTTTCAGAGCCTCAGGTAGTTTCCTCATGTGCATGCATTCTTCACTAATCTGCTAAATATTTGATGGGAAACCTCTGCAGGTCTCTGGACTTCTCTGTGTAAGAATTTTAGCCACCCAGGTCTCCTCAAGGTTTCAGTCAACATCTTTAACTCAAAGAGTTTACCAGGCTCTGACTTGAGTGTCCCCTCCCTGTGCCATGGGAGGGGAAACTCAAGTTTATCCTTACAATCAGACGGGGGGTATGTGTTTGCTTCCCATACCTCAGGGAACACTACCCCTCATTGCTTGATGTCTGATATCTTGAAAAGCGTTGTTCCACATATTTTGTTCACTTTTTAAGTTGGCCCAAATAGGAGGGTACCACAAAATCCTGTTAATCCATCTTGGCTGGAAGCAGAAGCCTGACAAATTGCTTTTATTATAATGCCATAGAAATATCTACAAATAGAAAACACTTAAATTCCTGATAACTCATACAACAAAAAAGCATTTAAAATTTGTATAAATTAATTGTAATAAATCCATAAAATAAATAAAATTTAAATTAATTACTTTAACGTCACTGATCTGTGATTTGGTTTAAACTAAACAATACTGATTGGTCCGGTACATTCGTTTAGTTTGGCAAATTTTTACTGTTTGTGCTGTGTTGACTTACTTCCCCCATTAGTTCTCTATATTTGAATCACTGAAAAAATTCATCTGTACAATACACTATGATGTCATTCAGCCTCCACTTAGTTCAAATTCATCAGTTACATATCAAGTCTACCCCCTGTTTTCGTTGATGTTTCTACAATTACATGTGCAACGTGGAATACTGAAATTTTGTGACAGTACTTGGCTATAAAATGGGCACTCAGATGGTCCTAAATATACTTATATTAATTTTATTAATTTTCTAAATAATCATTGAGTTAGAAAAAATGAAATTTTAAAAATTCTTTTACAGCCTGGGAAACACAGTGAGACTCCATCTCTACAAAAAAGAATTTTGTTTTAATTAACTGACATGGTGGTTTTCATGGTTAGTATTGAGTGTCAATCTGATTGGATTGAAGGATGCAAAGTGTTGTTCCTGGGTGTGTCTGTGAGGGTGTTGCCAAAGGAGAGTAACATTTGAGTCAGTGGGCTGGGAGAGGCAGACCCACCTTCGATCTGAGTGGTCAATCATCTAATCAGCTGCCAGTGCATCTAGAATAAAGCAGGCAGAAGAAGGTGGAAGGAGCCAACTTGCTGAGTCTTCTGATCTTCATCTTTCTCCTGTGCTGGACGCTTCCTGTCCTCAAACATTGGACTCCAAGTTCCTGGCTTTTGTACTCTTGGGTTTACACTAATGGTTTGCCAGGGGCTCCCAGGCCTTCAGCCACAGACTGAAGGTGGCACTGTCAGCTTCCCTACCTGTGAGGTTTTGGAACTTGGTTTTGGGACTGATCCATTACTGGCTTCCTTGCTCTTCAACCTGCAGACGGCCTATCGTGGGACTTTACCTTATGGCCGTGTGAGTCAATTCTCCTTAATAAACTCCCTTTCATATATACATATATCCTATTATCTCTGTCCCTCTAGAGAACCCTGACTAATACAGTGGTGTACACCTGTAGTACTAGCTACTCAGGAGGCTGAGGTGGAAGGACTGTTTGAGCCCAGGAGGTCAAGGCTGCAATGAGCCATGTTCACGTCACTGCACTCCAGCCTGGGTGGCAGCAAGACCCTATCGCAAAAAAAAAAAAAAAAAAAAAAATACTACAGAGAACATGCAGTTTGAAATATACCATTCCAATGCAAGACAATAAAATGTTTCTCAAATTGGATAGTCGTCATGTTGAAAAGACTATAGACATTTTTGAGCCAAGAGAATTGCTGAGGATCTCTACTTTGTCCAAAAGGACTGATAATGAGAGAGAAACAAGGAATGAAGTTGTGATGAGCTACAGAAAAATGCCTGCAAGAGAAAATAGGGGGAAACTTTAAGAGAATAACCAAAATAAGACTGGGCATGGTGGCTCATGCCTGTAATCCCAGCACTTTGGGAGCCTGAGGCAGGAGGATTGCTTGAGCCCAGCAGTTCAAGACCAGCCTGGGCAACATAGTGAGACCCTCTCTCTACAAAAAATATTTTGTCTCTGCAAAAGAGGCTGAAGTGGAAGAATTGCTTGAGCTTGAGAGGTGGAGCTACAGTGAACCATGGGTTTACCTCTGCACTCCAGCCTGGGTGATGCAGTGAGATCCTGTCTCTTCAAAGAGAGAATAGCCCAAATAGCTGCACAGTGTAAAAATGTAAGCATGACAACAGCTCAGTTACAAAGAAGCTTAACTAGGAAGACATTGCCTGACAGAAAAAACAAAAATAAGGATACAGGGGAAAATAGACTATCCAGGATCTTTATGGGTAATGCAGGAATGAAAGAAAAGGCAGTATCTCTAGGAAAGGAAAAGAAGATACATCAGCCAAACTAAAGAGGAAATATCAGTGCAGCTTTTGCCAATAGTCAGAGTATAGATCTGAATCATAACAGGATAGAATCATGTTCTCTCGTAGAAGGCGAGGTGAGTTTTTAGGCCTTGCATTGGACCAGCCTGTGTGGGTAAGTAAGTCACTGGGGTCCCTTACACAAGAAGAATTCAGCAAGACAGAGAAAAGAGAACACTATGCCTTTCTATGGGAGACCTGGGCTTGGTTTCAAGGTCTTCCTGTCTGTGGTGCTCTGTGTCTGCCCCTGGTTTCCTGGGTGCTCTCCTAGTTTAACCTGTAACTGCTGTATGAGCTCTGACCTTTGTGAACTTTTTCCTACCATGTGACTTGAGGGTAGATCTTCCATTTTCTTTTGGTCTTCATTCTCGGCCTTTTCATTGACTTTTTTTGGATCAGGTTTACTTACTCTGTTTCTTCTCTATTCAGTGATGTTGTCTGTCACTTATCAGGGTAAGGAAAACAGTCCTCCAAGGAACAGAAAGTTCCCCAGTATAGAAGCGAGGGAAGGGCCATTTGGAGTAACTATAACCCCAAGGGCAAGGTCCTTATTACAGGACTGCATCAGTCTGTTCTCACACTGCTATAAAGAAATGCCTGATACTGGGTAATTTACAAAGAAGTTTAATTGGCTCACAGTTCCACAGGCTGTACAGTAAGCATGATGCTGGCATCTGCTAGGCTTCTGGGGAGGCCTCAGGAAAGTTAGAATCATAGCAGAAGACAAAGGGATAGCGAGCACTTGACATGGCCAGAGCAGGAGGAATAGAGAGAGAGGAGGGAGGTGGTACACACTTTTCAACAACTAGATCTTGTGAGAACTCACTATCATGAGGGCGGTGCCACGGTGAGAGTGCAAAACCAATCATGAAGGATCCACCCTCATGATCCAATCACCTCCCACCAGGCCCCACCTCCAACATTGGGGATTAAGATTCCACATGAGATTTGGGTGGGGACACAGATCCAAACCATATCAGAGACCTAAGAGCTAAATGGAATGCCAAGAAGAGTCTATGTAGTACTTTAAACCTACAAGTTCTTTCAGTGAGTGCGTATAACTTGGGGCTTTAATAACTATGTGAAGCCAACTGAATAATCTGAAGTTCACCTGAGGAAAAAATAAAAAATCTCAAATGTTCGTACTTCAGAATCCCCACTCTGCGATAAAGGTCAGTTTTCTACATAAACCTAAACAATGCGTTGCAGTGGACAAAGTAAGTGCCAGAAAGAGTGAGAGAAGGTGGGAAGGGGCAGCAATCCAGGCTCCCGGTCTTTGATAGGAAAATCTTTCCCCTTTATATTTTCTCATGGTGACAGAGAAGAGGGAAATCTGAGACACATCAGATGTGAGATGAGATGTCATGCCCTATTTCGGCTCAAAGGCTCCTTAGGAATTTAGCATCATTCACACTCTTCATATACCCCACTTGGGGGCCGTTAACTTCAGGGTCACAGTGTGACAGAACTCTGGTATCTCATCACTGGACATTATTTTTCCAAGACAGAAAGTCCACTGAGGACATTCATTAATCTGCCTGACCAGGCGGCTCTTAGGGGCAGGTCCAAAGATTGCCCTTAGTTTGGGAGACCCTACAGCTTCCTGTGTAGAGTCATTTTGCCTGAAGTAATTACTGTCTTATCAGACATTATTTAATTTAGGAATATACTAAGTATTATATTTTTTTTCCGATAAAGCAGTTATTTTAATGGCTTTTTTCTCAACATTGTGATTGTATGTTTTCTGAAAATATCTGAGTGTTTTTTCTTGAGAAATAGGATCCTCCTATCATATATGAAAAATTTTAGAGCTGGAAAGGACTGCAGTCCTCTTTATTTTAAGAAGGAACTGAAGTCTAAAATAAGTATACTGTAGGCTCAGATTATCTTAGTAAAACAAGATAAAATAAAATGATTAACTAATTCGACTCAGGTCACACTTCTGTAATAGCTAACTGTTATTCTCATGAAAAACCCACCTAAAGTCAAAACCTAAACAGTGGTGAAGCTGGTATTCAAACTCAGATCTATTTGTCTCCGCTGGCTTTGGAGGCAGCTGTGATATGCTAGTGAAAGAGTAATCTGATACCAGCACCCATTATGTTGTGTGGCTTTTCTCATACAGAGAGCTGGTCTGCATACCTAGATTGGTAATGTGAGTGCAGTGACGTGCTACAATTTGAATCAATGCTAATCAAAGGCAAAAAGGATTTGGGGTTGTCCTTCTACTTGTGTTTCTGGAATCTGATTCTATTGACAACAGAATAACTAGCACCTGTTTCTTTCCAAGCCTTACTTGAATTCTTCAATTTTTCCCAGCTGTGGAGCCGCCTGTAAATCTAGAGCAGTGTTCCTTACAGGGTCTCTGTGGACCACCTAAACCAGAGGCACTCACTTGGAGGTCTTTTTATAAATATACAGATTCCTACCCAGGTCCCACCCATAATCTCCCACTCAGAATTTCCTGGGGGAGAGGAGTAAACAGAGATTTTTTATATCTCCCTGAAGATGCTTATTACACTGAAGTTTGAGGATCACTGAGATTATAGAGCAATATCCCTATCCTTATGGGTGAGGCTGCAATAGCCTTTGCCTGAGTGGTTTGAAAATAATAGAATTGAAATCGTAATTAAAATCAGTTGGGTGTTGTGAGGCACGCCTGTAATCCCAGCCCTTTGGGAGACTGAGGCGGCAGGATACTTTGAGGCCGGGAGTTCAAGACTAACCTGGGCAACATAGCAAGATTCCATCCCTACAAAAAAAATTTTTTTTTAATTAGTGCAGTGGTGGCATACACCTGTAATGCCAGCTACTTGGGAGGCTGAGATGCAAGGTTCACTTGAGCCTAGGAGTTTGAGGCTGCAGTGAGCTATGATTATGCAATTGTACTCCAGCCTGAGCAACACAGCAAGACTCCATCTCTGAAATAAATAAGTAAATATCAGAGTAGCCTCAAGCAATCTTTTTTTTTTTTTCTGAGACGGAGTCTCGCTCTGTCGCCCAGGCTGGAGTGCAGTGGCGCAATCTCAGCTCACTGCAAGCTCCGCCTCCCAGGTTCACGCCATTCTCCTGCCTCAGCCACCCGAGTAGCTGGGACTACAGGCACCCGCCATCTCGCCCGGCTAGTTTTTTGTATTTTTTAGTAGAGATGGGGTTTCACTGTGTTAGCCAGGATGGTCTCGATCTCCTGACCTCATGATCCGCCCGTCTCGGCCTCCCAAAGTGCTGGGATTACAGGCTTGAGCCACCGCGCCCGGCCGGCCTCAAGCAATCTTTTCTTTTTTTTTGATATGGAGTCTTGCTCTTTCACCCAGGTTGGGGTGCAACAGTGTAATCTCAGCTCACTGCAACCTCCACCTCCTGGGTTCAAGCAATCCTCTCACCTCAGCCTCCCAAATAGTTGGGATTACAAGTGTGCACCACCATGCCCAACTAATTTTTGTATTTTTAGTAGAGACAGGGTATCACTATGTTGGCCAGGCTAGTCTTGAACTCCTGACCTCAAATGATCTGCCCGCCTCAGCCTCCCAAAGTGTTGGAATTACAGGCGTGAGCCTCTACACCCAGCCCAAGCAATCTTTTCTTAGGGAAACTGAACTAAGTTTCCCAGGGGTGCAGTTTTAAAACTATCTTGAATTGCCTTTGTATTTTATTTTTCCAGGCACACGATAATTTGAAAAATAAAAAAGTAAAATACTTATATTACTCTGATGCCCATTTGACAACTACTTTTAACATGTTGATATATTATCTTCCCCCTTTTTTTTTTTTTAGAGATCTGCTTTGTCCTTACATAAGGACGACTTAAAAATGAGCTCCTTGGTCAGAAGCAATATTGCATAAAAACACCCATTAGTACCCAGATAGTCACATTGGCAGAAGCATTGTGGTCAGGGAAGACAAATCTATATCCTGATTAAAGCTATTAAAGCTGTTAAGAGAGGACAAATGGCTACCTCCTCCATTGTGGTCAACCTGCCAAGAGGTAGTCATCTCCTCTTTCCAAGGGAAAAATCCTGTGTAGAGGGCTCCATCTCAGTCTCTGCTGTTGACAAGGTAGACACTTAGCAATGGGCATAGCCACACTAAGCTTGGTGAGGGAAGTACATGTTGAGCCCATGCATAATCTTGATCCCTTCCGCTGGGCCACTGAGCAAGCATTAAGGTAACTGCAGAAAGAGGCTGACACATCCACAGAGCAGGTCATTCTATCCACCTGATTACTGAAATTCTCTTCTATAGTGGATCCCCTTTGCTGAGTATTCATGTGGGACTTTTTTTTTTTTTTTCACTCTATACTCTATCCTGAAAGTGTCATCCACCTATCTCTTCCTCTAACCTTTGGTGACCTTTGTCACCAATCTACCAAAACCTTTTTTCTGAGTTCCCAACATTTCAACCAAACTCTCAGTCACTGTCCATGAATCAGAATATGTGTACTTCTGACCATCTCTTAATCTACACAGAGTGGACAACTAAATGTATTGCTCAGAGTTCTGCCCACTGGGAGAATTTTCCATCACCACTCTTTTACTAGGCCATCCCTGAATGGGGTTATAATGCTGCAGCCATCTGCATCCAGTTGATGCCAGATATATTGGACAAAACCATCTGTAAACCAGGCCTTAGCTTTTTCTTCCTCAGTCAGCTGGTGACTGGGAACTCCCCACAATGAGTTAGTAGAGAGACGGCACTGTAGCAGGAACAGGTGCTGTAGGAAACCAAGCCACCTCTCATGCAACACACTTACCTCTTCAGGACTTCAGGATCTGTTTGCACTGAATCTCCTTCATACCATTTTCACTTGATGTTGAATTGCTGATGTCTTCAACCAATGTTCTATCTTGGTGGTTCAGAAAATGTCCATTTCATCATGGGTAGTCCAGGATGTCCCATGACCAGAAGTTTAGTCTCTACCAGGGCCCAGTGGAAAACCAAGATCTGTTTCTGAAAAGAATTATCAATTCCAAAACCCCAGTGGTCTGTGCTTCTTCCAGTATAACTGTTGTAGGCAGGCTCTAAAATGGCCCCCAGTGATCTCCACCTCCTGCTATTCGTGCCTTTAAGTAATCCCATCCCCTTAGGTATGAGCTGGACTAGTGGCTTGCTTCTAATTATTAGAATATGGTGGATGTGATGGAATATCACTTTTGAGATTAGGTTTAAGAGACTTTGGGGCCGGTCATAGTGGCTCACACCTGTAATCCCAGCATTTTGGGAGGTCAAGGCAGGCGGATCACAAGGTCAGGAGACTGAGACCATCCTGCCAACATGGTGAAACACCATCTCTACTAAAAATACAAAAATTAGCTGGCCATGGTGGTGCACCTGTAATCCCAGCTACTCGGGAGGCTGAGGCAGCAGAATCGCTTGAACCTGGGAGGTGGAGGCTGCAGTGAGCCAAGATCACGCCACTACACTCCAGCCTGGCAACAGAGCGAGACTCCATCTCAAAAAAAAAAAAAAAAAAGACTTTGGTTTCCATTTTGGTCCCTCTTTCTCTCTCATCACTTATACTAGAGGAAGCAAGCTGCCTTGTTGTGAGAAGGCCTTTTTGGTCTCTCTCTATCTCCTATACTAGAGGAAGCAAGCTGCCATGTTGTGAGAAGGCCTTTTTGGTCTCTCTCTATCTCCTATACTAGAGGAAGCAAGCTGCCATGTTGTGAGAAGGCCTTTTTGGTCTCTCTCTATCTCCTATACTAGAGGAAGCAAGCTGCCATGTTGTGAGAAGGCCTATGGAAAGACCCATGTGGCATTCAAGAAACTGAAACTCTCAATTCATCAACCTTCGAGGAACTGAAGCCTGCCAATGACCACGTGAGTGAGGTTAGAAGCGGATCCTTCAACGCCATTCAAGTAATTGAGATGACTGCAGCTCTGCCCAGTGGCTTAGTTGCAACTTCATGAGATACCATGAGCTAAAACCACCTAGCTATGTTGCTCCTGGATTGATCAACAGAAATTGTGAAATAATAATTTTATTTTATTTTTGAGACCAAGTTCTTGTTGCCCAGGCTGGAGTGCACCAGTGCGGTCTTATCTCACTACAATCTCTGCCTCCCAGGTTCAAGCAATTCTCCTGCCTCAGCCTTCCAAGCAGCTGGGATTACAGGGGTCTGCCACCATGACCAGCTAATTTTTTTTGTATTTTTAGTAGAGATAGGTTTTCACTATGTTGGCCAGGTTAGTTTCAAACTCCTGACCTCAGGTGATCCACTGCCTTGGCCTCCTAAAGTGCTGGGATTACAGGTGTGAGCCACCGCGCCCGGCCTAATTATTGTTTTACGCTACTAAATTTGGTGGTAATTTGTTATGTATCAACAGTTGAATATAATGATGATCTATGGGCTTATGGGTGTACTACACAATACTGTTTGTGATTAAGGAACTCATTTCTCAGCTAAAGAAATTTACCAATGAGCTTGTGCCCACAGTTTATTGGTCTTGCCATGCGTGACATCTCTCAGAAGCAGCAGGGCTGATGAAACAGCTTACTGAAGTTTCTGTTACAGTGCCAGTTGAGAGAGAACACTCTGAAAGGTTAGGGCTTTATCCTATAGGATGTAGAGAATTCTTGGAAACAGAGATTAAATAATATAGGGTACTCTTTCTTCCACAGCCAGAATACAGGGATCAAGGAGTGGAAGTGGGAGTGGCTCCTCCACGATTACCATTAACTACCAACCAGCAAAATTTTCTTTTCCTTTCCGCAACTTTGATTGCTGCTGGTTTAGAAGTTTTAGCTCTCAAAGGAGGAATGCTTTCATCAGAGGTCACAACAACGGCTCCACTGAATTGGAAGATGAGACTTCCATGCTATTGAAATAACGAACAAAAGAGGGATCATTGTTTTTGCCAGGGCAATTGCTCCCAATTACTAAGGATAAATTGAGTGGCTGCTACAGTAATGGAGATACGGCAGTCTATGTTTAGAGCCCAAGACATTCTCTAAGGTGCTTCTGGGTACTATCAAATTCAGTAACAAAAGTTAAGGCAAAACCATAGCAACACATAAACAGACGCTAAGATTTAGACCCTTTGGAAGTGAAGTTCTGGATCAGCTCCACCAGAAAAGAATTCTGACTGGCTGCGGGGCCACCTGATGGCAAAGGAAACAGACTATACGCAGATATGACTACACAGGATTGTAATAATTATGTAATTTTCTTCCTTGCTTACTATGCATATATTGACATGTATTTACTTTCCCCCTCCTCTTCATTGTCCCCCTTTATTTTACACCAGGACTGTTATCTACAATTTAGTCTGTTAGAATATTTAGGTGAAATTACATAAAACAGACATCATCCAGGTATGGATATAGTGACTCCTGGAACTTTGGGCCCTCTTTTTTAGGAAGAGGATGGAAATGTCTGCAAAAAAGACAGTTGTATCTTGCTAAGCAAAAGCAGTAAGATACTATCATTATCATAAGATAGAAACACAAATTGACGCTGAGTGACCAAAAGGATAGATTCTGTTGGCTATTTACTGTCTCTCAGCTTCAAGTACACCTTTCAAAACTGGTTCATGTTTGGGTGGGCAAAGTATAATTGCCAGACTCCCTTGCCACTTGGTTTCTGGTTAGGTTCTGCAAAAAGAAAACCCTGAGTGGAGCTTTGAAAGACAGAGGAAGAAAGGGAGAAAGGACTTTCCCTGCTTCCAGTTCTTGTCAGGATTGCTTCCATAGCGCAGCAGCAGCAGCAAATTGTGGCACTGAGCTTCTTTTAGCACCATTTCGGCCCTGGCAACACCCTTGCTGTGCTCCCTTGACAGCAGAAATACTAGCCCCACTGTGCTCCCTCACCAACTGGGTCATGCCACCTAAACCACATGGGCACCTGCCAGGTTGCACTCTGATAACACTACTCTTACCTTTTATTTCCCCAGCCCTGAGGGCGTTAACTGCTTGCACTTACTAATCTTTGGTTATCTCAGTGTCTTCTCATTCCTCTTTCAGCCTTCCAACAACTACATAACAGTTTCCCACGTAGGATCCCACCTTTGTTTGCAATAACAGATGTGGTTTTTGTTTTCTTTCTTTTTTTTTTTTT
>NW_012114500.1:681832-686125 GCF_000951035.1 Colobus angolensis palliatus | reverse complement strand
TGAGGTAGGGGAATTGCTTGAACCCAGGAGGCAGAGGTTGCAGTGAGCCGAGATCATGCCACTGCACTCCAGCCTGGGTGATAGAGCGAGACTCCATTATAAAAAAAAAAAGAAGAAGAAGAACAGATACAAGGAACTAATAACTTCAAAAATAGAGGCTCTCTGGTAAAGCTAGATTGGGAAACAAGAGAGCTAGGACCTGAAGTCAAAGTAGAGCCACCTACTGCCTCCCCTTAAATTCAGGCTTAGCCCCAGTCAGTGGAGAAGATTTTCAAGGCAGATCCTGAGTAAACTTGCCCTGCCACCGCCTAAAGGATCACAGGTCTGTCTAAAAAATTCCATGTACAAGTGTCTTTTCATGAAGGAGCATGGGGGAAAGGTGGGCGGGAGACCCAGTCTTCTTACTGTCCTTGCTGCAGGAAGTGCAGCAGTTGCAGGGAGTGAAGGGGGCTGTCTCCTGATGGAAGTCAGGCTTTCACCAACCAGATTATGGACTCCTCTCCCTCCTTTGAAGAACAAGTAGCCCAAAAGAGATACTGGAAAAGTTCACTACAATTCTGCTTTCTCCTGTGGAGTGGGGCATAGGTCTCATCAATGTGGAAATGACTAAATGCCACACATCTACTCCAAATGATTTTCCTGAAAGATTCCTTCTCAGTACCTATTACAGAGAGATGATGGTATAGAAGAAGATATAAAATTTAAAAATAGTTCATTGCAGCACTCTTCACAATAGCAAAGACACGGAATCAACCTAAATGCCCATAGACTGGATAAAGAAAATGTGGTACATATATACTATGGAATACTATGCAGCCATAAAAAAGAACAAATCATGTTCTTTGCAGACCTGGAGGCCATTATTCTTAGCAAACTAATACAGGAAGAGAAAACCAAATACTGCATGTTCTCACTTATAAGTGAGAGCTAAATGATGAGAACACTGGGACACAAAGAGGGGAACAACACACACTGGGGCCTACTTGAAGGTGGAGGTTGGGAGGAGGGAGAGGATCAGAAAAAAAACTATTGAGTAATACTAGGTTTAGTACCTGGGCAATGAAATAACCTGTGCAACAAATCCCTATGACCCGAGTTTACCTATAACAAACCTGCACATGTACCCTTGAACCTAAAAGTTTAAAAAATACAAGTAAAAAATAATAAAGACAAAGATCTATAATAATTTCTAGATCTGCACTGTTGAGTACAATAGCCACTAGATACATGTGGCTATTTAAATTACAATTAAATAAAATTAGAATTCATTCTCTCAGTTACACTAGCCACTTTTTTTTTTTTTTTTTTTTTTGAGACGGAGTCTCGCTCTGTTGCCCAGGCTGGGGTGCAGTGGTATGATCTCAGCTCACTGCAACCTCTGCCTCCCAGGTTCAAGCCATTCTCCTGTCTCAGCCTCCCGAGTAACTGGGATTACAGGTGCCGCCACCATACCCAGCTAATTTTTTGTATTTTTAGTAGAGATGGGGTTTCACTATGTTGGCCAGGCTGGTCTCGAACCCCTGACCTCGTGATCCACCCGACTTGGCCTCCCAAATTGCTGGGATTATAGGCGTGAGCCATCGCGCCTGGCCTACACTAGCCACTTTTCAAGGCTCAAGAGCCACATATGGCTAGTGGGTTCCTTATTGGACAGTGAAGATAGTGCACATTTCCATCACTGTAGAGATTCTACTGAACAGCATTGTATTTGTAGAAAAACAGGATATTGAATTAACAACTCTACTTTTCTCATCATAATTGAATGCAGTCCTCATCAAATATTATGGTCATAAACCTCCTAAAAAGAATTTTAAAACACTATTATCCTTATACATTTTTAAGTTGACATAAATTTTTCATCATAAGTTTCAACAGCTATAGCAAATGATCTAATTTCCATGTTATATTTCCATTTTAAAATAAAATCAGGCAGGGCACAGTGGCTCACGCCTGTAATCCTAGCACTCTGAGAGGCCAACGTGGGTGGCTTGAACACGGGAGTTGGAAACCAGCTTGGCGAACATTGTGAAAAACCGTCTCTACAAAAAAATACAAAAAGTTAGCTGGGCATGGTGGCATGTGCCTGCAGTCCCAGCTCCTCAGGAGGCTGAGGTGGGAGAATCACCTGAGCCCCAGAGGTCAAGGCTACAGTGAGCCTTGAACTCATGCCATGCACTCACTCTGGGCAACAAAGAAAAATACTGTCTCAAAAAATTTTAAAAAACAAATTAAATAATGACACCACCCTCAAAGGTATTTACTGGAGTGGCTGTTTGATATCTATTATCTCAAATCAAAAAAAAAAATTCCACTTCTCCCACAAAGGTATCGTTTTTTAAAATTTTAGTCACCTAGCTAATTTTTCCCCCCACAGTTATATTAGTATATCTTTATGTATTAATCTGCATTATTTAAAATTTTTCAGTGAAGATTTTTTTTTTGAGATGGAGTCTTGCTCTGTTGCCCAGGATGGAGTGCAGTGTGATCTCAGCTCATTGCAACCTCTGCCTTCTGGGTTCAAGCGATTCTCCTGCCTCAGCCTCCTGAGTAGCTGGGATTACAGGCTTGAGCCACCGCGCCTGGCCGGTTTCTGTTTTCTTGACTGAACTATGACTGATTCATGGGCATACAACCAGTGAAATATCAAAATCAGGATTTTGGTCATGACTGACTTTGGGGACCAATGAAACACATAGCAGAAAACTCAAAATAAGCCCCATGAATGATTTGGTAGGACAGATCCATCTATGCCTCAGAAATTGTTGCCCCAGTGGTTCCACTTCCTGAACTCCAACTTCTCTAAACGCTTACAGGCCAGTGTGTGTGCTTTGCATGTATTTAGCCACCAATGGCTTTAAGTCACTGAGCTTTACAAGGTGGTCCAGAAGGTTCTGTCCTCTTAGGGATATCCTGCACAGCTGTTGTATAGTGCGTGACCTTTGGATATACACGCAGTCCCTAACTTACAACGGTCTAACTTACAATTTTTCACTTTACAGTGGTGCAAAAGCAATATGTATTCAACGGAAAGCACACTTCAGATTTTGAATTTTTACCTTTTCCTCCAGCTAGTGATATATGGTCCAATATCTCTCATGATGCTGGGCAGCAGCAACAAGCCACAGCTCTGTCAGTTACACAATCACAAGGGCAAACAACCAACATACCATTCTGTTTTTCACTTTTAGTACGGTATTCAATAAATTATATGAGGCTATTCAACGCTATTGTAAAGTAGCTGATTTTGCCAAACTGTAAGTGTTCTGAGTATGTTTAAGGTAGGCTAGGCTAAGCTATGATGTTCAGTAGGTTAGGTATATTAAATGCATTTTTGACTTATTTTCAACTTGCGATGCGTTTATTGGGACGTAACCCCATCTAAGTTGAGGAGCATCTGTATTAAATGGAAGGTAGCACATTGCTGCCAAGAGAAGACATTGGCTACGGTCAGGATAGGCAAGAAAAAGGTAGAACTCCTGGTAAAAGAGAAAACAGTCATTTGAAATCTCCACCAGGTGATGGGATATCTGCCCGGCCCTACCCAATTAACATCTACAAAGACCAAGTCTTTCCCTTTCACTACTGCTTTTAATGTTCATTTTAATCTGTCTTTACTTGGAGTTTTTATTAACTTTGTAGTAAGGAGCCCCTGAGTGTTTTTCCCCCTCCCCTTCTCTCCTTTAGGAAATGCCTGTGAGCCCAGAGGAATCACTGAAAAAACACATCATGCACACTTACCGATCAGCTCCATCTCAGAGCTGCAGAAGCAGCACACATTAAAACCCAGACAAAAACCAAATGTCACACTAATTTTCTACTGTGAAGGAAAGACCAAACCAAAAGAAACCACCAACCATCACCACCCCCATCAACACCACCACTACAAGAGTCTGATTATTTTAATGATCACCCAGACAATGTTTTCACAATTATTCTTCCTAAAAATACACTTTATGTTTTATACTAGCAGTAAAATTGCCTCCTTTCTTCTAGGTTCTAATCAATAAAGAACAGACACAAGGAGGGCCGGGCATGGTGGCTTCATGCCTGTAATCCCAGCACTTTGGGAGGCCGAGGCAGGTGGATCACTGAAGTAAGGAGTTCGAGACCGGCCTGGCCAACATTGTGAAAACCCGTCTCTACCCAAAATACAAAAATTAGCCGGGCATGGTAGTGCATGCCTGTAATCCCAGTTAGGAGGCTGAGGTAGGGGAATTGCTTGAACCCAGGAGGCAGAGGTTGCAGTGAGCCGAGATCATGCCACTGCACTCCAGCCTGGGTGATAGAGCGAGA
>NW_012114500.1:665491-675672 GCF_000951035.1 Colobus angolensis palliatus | reverse complement strand
AGGAGAATGGCGTAAACCCAGGAGGCGGAGCTTGCAGTGAGCTGAGATCCGGCCACTGCACTCCAGCCTGGGCGACAGAGCGAGACTCTGTCTCAGAAAAACAAAAAAAACAAAAAAAACAAAAAAAAACACCATCTATATATGTATTAATAATTGTGTAAACTATACAATAATACGAGAGATCATAGAAGCTAGAGCACATTGCACATGGTAGGGATGAATAGAGAGCAATGAAGTAACAACTTTTACTAAGCAGTAAACTCCCAAAGTTTAGAAGAAAAAGATTTAAACATTCTAATAGCCTTTTGGCAATTAAAAAAAAAATGGTTCTCCCAGTAATCAGAAAAAATTTTATTTAGAGATGTAATGTTTGTCTATTGAAACACTGAATAAATAAATATTCATATCAATGAAGCTTTCTCCTCCTTATTTAAAATCATACAAAATACACAAATAAGATGCAGGTTCATATCTTAGTTTGAGTGGGCTTTTCAGAGACTAATATTTCAAAATGCCCCTTTATGTGGTACCCTGGAGATTTTCTTATAACTCTGGGAAAATGCACTAAGACTGGTAAAAAATAAACTTCTTATGTAAAAAGGAAGAATGGCAATTGTGAAAAAGACGCTAAAAAGAAACTTCAAAGACCTACCTTGACTTTAAGCAACTCAATTTTAGGAGAAAGTACATATTTAAGTAGCAAAATTTGGAAACCAATTCTCTAAAAACTACTGACATCTGCAAAACCTGAATCTCATGGAAAAGCTTTGTAAAACTCAAATGGTAGGAATACCCCTGTTTGAAGGCCACTGGTTTAAAGAATATTCTTAAAAGACTGTTCTACAGAGTGTCAAATCAACAGAACTACTTGCATTTGGTAGTTTAAAACAAGCAAACATACTGAAATGGAATTTTAGATAAAGAATAGATGTAAGAATAGAAGTTTTTGGGAAAATAGAAATTCAAGTCACTTGTAGGACTTATCGCTGAGACTCAATAAGGACACATCCAAGCCAAGATTAATCATAAACTCACCATGTAAACGGTTGAACTTAAATCTCTCACTCCCAGAGGCAAAATCTCTGCACTCCAGCCTACCTCCTTAACACTGCTGGCACACCTCATCAGGAGCACAGAAATCATTTCAGTCTGAAGACCCCCAAATTTATCACAATCCCTCGAACAAGTGTAGTATTACTGTAAAAAAGCTTTACTCTAAAATAGAAAGATATCTCATAGCTCAACTATTACAGAAATGAATAACTTAGAAAACTTACCCACTGTGTGAAAACATAAACAGCAAGTAACACTATCATCATCATTAAAGCAAATTGAACCCGGCTGTCCAAGGTCAGAGATATCACAGACAACGGTAAGAATAATGACTATGTACATGGAGCAACTTGTTTCATTTTACTGTTCTGTACAGACTAATTCAGGACTTTCTGAATGTATTATAGAGCATCCTCTGGATCTACATCTTGGACTGTGTTTTAATCACCATGAGAAAAGGTCCAAGATAGACCCAAGTTTTAATGAATTACGCACTATATTGTAGTACAACACATTGAGCTGACATACCAAACTGGTTTCCTTTGAGTCACAACCTCAACTGCTACCAGGAACAGGAAAACATCTAAATGTGGAAGCATGTTGGGTGTAAGGTAACAGAGAATGATGAAAGCACATTCCATTCGAAAGACACTCAGTTATTTGTTAATACCACAAACCAAACAAAAACATATCTGGGAATGAATCTGTGAAACCTACTAAGGTTAAAATTTTACTTGTTTGGCTTTCAAAACATATTCAACAGATTCAAATTCAATAAATATTTACGGCCGGGCTCGGTGGCTCACGCCTGTAATCCCAGCACTTTGGGAGGCCGAGGTGGGTGGATCACAAGGTCAAGAGATCGAGACCATCCTGACCAACATGGTGAAACCGTCTCTACCAAAAATACAAAAATTATCTGGGCATGGTGGTGTGTGCCTGTAGTCCCAGCTACTCAGGAGGCTGGGGCAGGAGAATCGTTTGAACCCAGAAGGCAGAGGTTGCAGTGAGCCGAGATCGCGCCACTGCATTCCAGCCTGGCGACAGAGTGAGAGACTGTCTCAAAATAAATAAAAAAATAAAATAAAAGATAAGTATGTACAAAGTGCCCACTAGGTAGAAGGTATATATCATTAGAATGAGACAATGCCTATTAAATGTTATTGTTGCTGGGTGCGCCGGCTCACACCTGTAATCCCACCACTTTGGGAGGCCAAGGCGGGCAGATCACGAGGTCAGGAGTTCAAAACCAGCCTGACCAACATGGTGAAACCCTGTCGCTACTAAAAATACAAAAATTAGCCGGGCATGGTGGTGTGCGCCTGTAGTCCTAGCTACTTAGGAGGCTGAGGCAGTAGAATCGCTTGAACCTGGGAGGCAGAGGTTGCAGTGAGCAGAGATCGCGCCACAGCACTCCAGCCTGGGCGACAGAACGAGACTCTGTCTCAAAAAAAAAAAAAGGAAAAAATGTTATTGTTGTCACAGCAAGTACATTTGCAAAAAGTTACCTCATTATACTTTAGATGTGATTTCAGCAAAGAGAGTAGAATTATACCCAAATTACAGATCAAATATATATCCCTGATTTAATTTATTACATAAAAAAGAAAAACGTATCTACTTCAGGTGTAATATTTTATTTCAGTACCTCAATATTGAAATCAGCTATCACACATATCCACCAACTGATACTTCATTGTCCACCTCTCAGGAGATATTCAAAGTGAGATTAGTTTGATGAAGCATTCTCAGCAAACCAGAACACTGTACTTCATCTTCAAATTTAAGTCAGATCCTTTAATAAGTTACTTCCTAGTCATTATTTTATAGTATTTATGAAATAGTGCAATACATCAGTGAGGTATCATTTAAGAGGCAAATACTCTATAGATTTGGATTTGTCATCCCAATTCCTTGGCATTCAATAATGTAAGTATCTTTAGAGGCATCTTCTTCATCTTCTGATTTCTTCACAATAAATTTAGCCTGAAATCAAAATAGGAGTATATAAGTAATACAAAGAGAGATGGAGGAAACAGCCCACAACTCCAACTTACGTAGGCAGAGAGTTAATGTCAAGCCCATTTTATTGAAAAAACCTATAGAGATACAAAGATCAAATGATTCATGAGAAATTCAATAGCCTAAAGATAACACATTTCATTGTACAACCAGGGTTCTTGTTCAGAGGTATGCATACCTGTGAGTTTTGTCCAAATAGGTATGCCTGGGCCCCTTCCACACACACTGCATCAGAAAGCTCAGATGTGCAGCTTAGGTAAATATCAACTTTGAAACCTCAACTGGTAATTACAATGCATCTGTATTCCCTACACCCTAAAATTTTTCTAAAACATTTCTACTTTTATCTTGTCAAGTAACAAATTACCCTTTAATTTCTTTACATTTTTTCTTGCTAATTTACTTCCCTAATATATCATTCAAAAGATCCAGTTCAGAGAAGGTATGTGGGGAGGAGGGGCGGTGGTGGTGATTAACATCTTCCTTCATCTTTAATGTAAGGGGATTAACATCACATTTTTCACTTGGTAACTAAAGTTGGCTTTGAAATATTTTATCTGTATCATTGTATTTTTTGTATGTTTGTTTTTTGCTTATGAGACAGAGTCTTGCTCTGTTCACCTAGGCTGCAGTGCAGTGGCATGAACACGGCTCACTGCAGCCTTAACTTCCTGGGTTCAAAGGATCCTCCTGCCTCAGCCTCCAGTGTAGCTGGGACCACAGGCACACGCCACCATGCCTGGCTAATTTTTAATTTTGTTGTAGAGACAGGGTCTCACTTTGTTGCCAGGCTGGTCTCAAATTCCTAGGCTGAAGTAATCTACCTGCGTCAGCTTCCTAAAGTGCTGGGATTACAGGCATGAGCCATTGTGCCTGGCCTATATCACTGTATTTTGAAAACATCATTATTTTTAAAGCAAATATGATTCATTTTAACAAAACTAAATTCAGAATCAAAATAACTAGCCAGGTGCAGTGGTGCACACCTATAATCCCAGCTATTCTGAGGTGGAAGGATCACTTGAGCTCAGTTCAGGAGGCCAGCCTGGGCAACACAGGAAGATTCCCCACAACTCCCATCAACATCTTAAAAAAAAAAATCAAAACAATTAAATAGGTTAAGTTTGTGGCAAAAGGATTTCAAATATGCCTAAAATCTTAGGATTCTTGGAAGTACAATTTGGAAACCATCACTCTAGGGCCTTACTGAATGAACAGTAATGTTCAAAAATTCTTTCACTTTCGGCATTTTGTGGTAATGTACTGACACAGAGTGGACATTTGAAATTACTGTTGAATGAATAAGCGCTGAATTCTGAGCTAGATAACCAAATTATTTAATTAGTAATATACATGTATGCACTTATATATTTTTCTAATTACAAACATTATGTAAATACGAAACACAAGTAGCAGCTATGAAAATCATTTCTAGCCTATACATAAACCTACTTAAAACTACAAATATGTAGACCTGAAAGGAGCACAGTGGGCCTATCTAGCTTAAGTCTGATTTTAAGTCTGATTTGCATTGAGACAAAGAAAGATAAGAAACTTGCCCCAAGTCACCCAGTTATACACAAAAAAGCTGAGCAAGATACGAGCTATACACAGGTTCATAGCACTTTCCGTTATGTATACATTTCAAATAACAACTAAGTGTCTACTACATGTAAAGTATTGTAAAAAGTAAAGAATATAATGAATAAAACCTGATCTCTGCTATTAAGGAGATCAATCTATAAGGAGAGACAGACAAGTAACAGTTATAAATACAGCATAAGTAGAATAAAAATAGAGTTCACACTCTTGACATCAAATACAATTTGCCTTTAATTCCCATTAGTCTTTCCTACAATTCAGCTAACACTTACCTGTGTTTCTTAATAACAATTAAAAGTATACATAATTAAAAATCAAACTGGGTGCAGCAGCTCACAGCTGTAATCACAGCACTTTGGGAAGCTGAGGTGGAAGGATCACTTGAGCCCAGGAGTTCAGAGCCAGCCTGGGCAACACAGGGAGATCCATCTCCAAAAAAAAAAAGGCAGGGTGTGGTGGTGCACATCTGCAGTCCTAGCTACTTGATAGGCTGAGATGAAAGGATCACTTGAGCCCAGGAGTTCAGGGCTGCAGTGACCTATGATACTGCCACTGCAATCCAGCCTGGGCAACGGAGCAAGACCCTGTCTCTCAAAAGCAAAAAAGAGTCCGGGCGCAGTGGCTCACACCTGTAATCCCTGCATTTAGGGAGGCTGAGGCAGGCAGATCGCTTGAGGCCAGGAGTTGGAGACCAGCCTAGCCAACATAGTGAAACTCTGTCTCTGCCAAAAAGTACAAAAATTAGCTGGACATGGTGGCACATGCCTGTAATCCCAGCTACTCTGGAGGCTGAGGCAGGAGAACCACTTGAACCTGGGAGGCAGAGGTTGCCGTGAGCCAAGATTGTGCCACTGCACTCCAACCTGGGCTAACAGAGCAAGACTCTATCTTAAGAAAAAAAAAAAAGAGAAAAGAAAAAGGATCATCATACAAATAGGAGTAGGGCAGCAACAGTGGTTTTGTGTTTGGGACATTTCTGTAATGACTAATTTTTAAAATTAGTATGTTACTTTTGTCATTTTAAAAAATGCTTAAGGCTAGGGCTGGGCATGCTGGCTCACACCTGTAATCCTAGTACTTTGGGAGATCAAGGTTGGAGGATTGCTTGAGCCCAGGAGTTCAAGACCAGCCTGGGCAATGTGGCAAGACCCCATCTCTACAAGACATCGAAAAATTAGCCAGGTATGGTGGCATGCTCCTGTAGCCCCAGCTACATGGGAGGCGGAGGTGGGAAGATCATTTGAGAGCCCAGGAGGTTTGTGCCACTGCAATCCAGCCTGGGGAACAGTGTGAGACTCTGTCTCAAAAATAATTTAAAAAATGCTTAAGATTAGCACCCTCCCTCATAAAATTGTTATAAATTTTATATTTAATTATAAAATTACATTATAAAGAATAAGCAAAATGGGAAATATGCTACATGTTACTGAAAGAAGCAAGAAATGAAGCTGTATGCATTAACTGCAAAAAATACAAAGAGAAACAATTTCAGAGAAGAGGAAAACACCTAAATGTCAACAGTGGTTTTACCGGCAAGAGGAAATTATGAGAAGGCTTTTCCCCTCTGTTTTCTATAAAGAAATTACATTAGTTTCATGATGAAATATACCTATTGTTTCTTTCAATTAACAATCCAGGCCAAGCATGGTGGCTCACACCTGTAATCCCAGCACTTTGGGAGGCCAAGGCAGGCAGATCGCCTGGAGCTACGAAGTTTGAGACCAGCCTGAGCAACATGGCGAAACCTTGTCTCTACAAAAAATACAAAAATTAGCTGGGTGTGGTGGCATGTGCCTGTAATCCCAGCTACTTGGAAGGCTGAGGCAGGAGAATCACTTGAGCCTGGGAGGCAGAGGTTGCAGTGAGCCAAGATCATGCCATTGCACTCCAGCCCGGGCAACAGAGTGAGACCCTATCTCAAAAAACAAAAAAAGAAAAAAGAAAAAGAAAAAAAAAAGAATCCTCTAAGAAAGGTATGAATATGAGCTCATACAATGATGAATCCTTCTTCATTAAAAACTGTATGTCAACTTCACTAAATTTCAGAGGACAGTGAATATTAGAGTTTCCACAAATATTCTAGTCTACCAATAGAATCAAGAAAATAAAATGTCTAAAATTTTATAGAAATTTTTTATAGCCAACTATGAATCCCTTGTGATTTGATATCATAGTTCACAACAAAACATCTTTACTTACTCTGTAAGGCAGTACCACACAGTGATTATAACATGGGCTTTGAAGTACGCTTTCCCAGGTTTGCTCAAAGCTCAGCTCTGCCATTAAAAATCCATGTGGCCTTGAACAGTGTAATGAATCTCTCTGCCTCACTTTACTCATATTTATAATGGGAATAATAATAAATAGCCACCTAAAATAAATAGTTATGCTGAGGAAGACAGGTGAGATAAATTGCTAAATTAGCTCAGTGCCTGTCAAACAGGAAACAGGGATAGAAATTATGATTACTATTAAGTTTCCTATTTATTAAAATTTAACCCAAAATTGGCTAAAATAAAAATCAAAATATCAATTTCCCTTTGTAATAGAATACTCACCTTTGCTATTTGTTCAGCAAAATGTATAGCGGTTTGTGTATGGAGTGTAACTGGTCCTGTTTTTATCCTGGAAACTCCATTGGCTAATGCCATGAAAACAATCAGCTATTTAAAAAAGAACAAAAATCTCATATATTTATTAATATTTAGAGTTATAATTCCACTGCTGCCCATAATAAAAATACTACTAGAAATAAAAATTGCTAAAAAATAATTTATATTTCTTTAGGTTTCCAGAAGTACTCAGAAGATGACAGAAAACCTATGTTACCCTAAGTCTGTGAGTGGTACAAAAAGGCTTGGTAGCAGCTCTCAACATAGAATTTTTAAAATTAATATTTACAAGTAAAATATAGAACATTAATATATATACTTAGACAAACTATCTCTGCAAGTTGGTATATATAATACTATGTTTATTCTACTCTCTAAAATTACATTTTAACAGCTGAATAGACAGACTAATACTGGGAGTTTATTGGGAGTTTAAAGTAGACCTGAGCAAGAAGGAAGAGATGAGAAATAACAGAAACTGTCTTAAGAAACAGGTCAAGAAATCTCGAGGAATATATTTCTAAATGTGGACACTACTGATTTGGGATTAAGGGGACAAAAGTATGGTAGAAAGGAAAATCTATAAAGATAAAAGACCATAAAAAAGATATTTGGAAATATTCAATATAATTTCTCACTGTGCGTGAACGTGCTAAGTTTGAGAGGTCTGCGACATGTCCTAGCGGAGGTGTTGACAGGCATAAGGGATATTATGAGTAAGGAGTTAAGGAGAAAGGCCTGGGCTTCGGATATTAAATTGAGAGTTGTCAGCATAAAGACGGTACTTAAGTCATGAGACCGGACAAACTAAGAGAGGGAGCAACTACAGAAAAAGAAAACAAGCATAAGCCGAAGTCCAGGGACTCATCAAAATTTAGAAGTTGGCCGGGCACAGTGGCTCATGGCCCTTAATCTCAAAACTCTGGGAGGCTAAAGTGGGAGGATCACTTGGGTGCCAGAGTTTAAGATTAGCCTGGTCAACATACTGAGACCTCGTTTCTATAAAAATTAAAACAAAAAAAAGTTTTAAATTAGCTAGGCATGACAGCATGTGCCTATAGACCTAGCTACTTAGGAGGCTGAAGCAGGAAGATCACTAGAGACCAGGAATTTGAGAACAGTATGGGCAACATAACAAGGCTCTGTCTTCACCAAAAACAAACAAACAAACAAACAAACAAACAAACAAAAAGGTGTTGAGAAGATGAAAACAACAATAAACTAGCAAAGGAAACTAGAATGTATGGCCAGTGAGGTAGGAAGATAACAACATTTCAGAAACCAAGGGAAGAAAATACTTTAAGAAGGAAGGAGGGATCAATTGTGCAAAACACTGTAGATAGGCAAAGGTAAAGTAAAATGAGGGCTGAAATTTGAGGACTACAAATCCCAGAATATTTTTTTAAATTACTGAAGTAGGACTTGCTAATTAGTGTCTGAAAGTCAATTATTTAAATTGATATTCAATCTAATTACCACATATTCAAATCTAGCAGGTTAGAGGGTTTTTAACCTAAATGTGTCATTACCTGGTCTTGCAGATACTCGTCCACAGTACCACCATGTCTAAGATTTGCTAATAACATTTCAGCAGCTTCAATTCCAACTTTGTCTGCATTTACACCTAAAGGTAAGCACAACATTAAAAAAAATAAATAAATTAATTAATTACTAAGAGACAAAAAGTTTGACATATCCCAGTTAGCACTGGTATACAATTTTTAGGCCTCAAAAACCCACTCAGTGCACCTTTTAGAATAAGATATTTAGTTATTTAATATTCTCAGTGTTTGGGATATGCAAACACTGAAAATATTTATACTTTTAAATGTACTAGTGGAGGAAAATATAGGCTGCGTTGGTCCTATTTAAAATGTACTACTTTATAAAGCCAGTTTACAAATAAGTTATGACCCTATAATGCTATGCCTCAATTTCAAAGTTTAAAACTTGCAGCCAGGCATGGTGGCTCATGCCTGTAATCCCAGGACTTTAGAAGCTAAGGTGGGAGGATCGCTTGAGGCCAGGAGTTCAAGGCTGGCCTGGGCAATGTAGCGAGATGCCATCTACCAAACAAACAAACAGACAAACTCCCCTCCCAAATCCCAGAAAAGCGTGCGTGTTACAATTAGTCTACAGGTTAATTCCACCAGAATTAAATAATTTGGCCCAGTGCAGTGGCTCATGCCTGTAATCCCAGTGCTTTGGGAAGCCGAGGTGGGTGGATCACTTTGAGGTCAGGAGTTTGAGACCAGCCTAGCCAAAATGGCAAAATCCTGTCTCTACTAAAAATGCAAAATTTAGCCAGGTGTGGTGGTGCATGCCTGTAATCCTGCTGCTTGGGAGGCTAAGGCAAGGGAATTACTTGAACCTGGGAGGTGGAGGTTGCAGTAAGCCGAGATTACGCCACTGCACTTCAGACTGGGTGACACAGCAAGACTCCATCTCAAACAAAAAAAAGAATTAAAGAATTTTTTAAAAGTCAGGAAATTATACTTTATGTAAAAAAGAGCATATAACATTATCAGATCAAATATTTTAGAGTTTTATTTCCTCTAAGATTTGAATAGCTATTAGCTTATTTTAAATATGTCAGAATATTTACCCTCTTGCCCCATTTCCTATCTCTCCATACATATCCCAAATCTTTGGTACAACATTGAATACAAAATAAGTCTGTCAGAAGTAGTAGAATTCCACATTATTATTTTAAGGTATTTACTCTAAATGAAAAAATTCTTGGCTGCAAATGAAAACGTCTTATAAAAAATGAAAATGTGGTTAGTTTTGTTTCTATTTTATATTTGCAAATTTACTAGATTATATATAACATTTTCCCCAAAGTGGAAATTGTAGAATTTTAACTCTATTTTTCTTTGTTTTTCTTGTTTT
>NW_012114500.1:645319-664886 GCF_000951035.1 Colobus angolensis palliatus | reverse complement strand
TCTCAGCTTCCCAAAATGCTGGGATTACAGGCTTGAGCCACCGCGCCTGGCCACAAGATTTTGGATTTTTTAAAAATTTTAGAATATTTGGGCCAGGCGTGGTGGCTTATGCCTATAATCCCAACACTTTGGGAGGTCGAGGCGGGCAGATCACTTGAGACCAGGAATTCGAGACCAGCCTGGACAACATGCTGAAACCCCATCTCTAATAAAAATACAAAAATTAGCCAGGCATGGTTGCATGCTATTATAGTTTTAGCTACTTGGGAGTCTGAGGGATGAGAATCACTTGAACCTGGGAGGCGGAGGTTGTGGTGAGCCAAGATCATGCCACTGCACTCCAGCCTGGGTGACACAGCAAGATTCCATCTCAAAAAAAACAAAAAACAAAAAACAAAAAAACAAACGGAGAGATGCCCTGAATTACCACATACACTGAGGGAAGGAAGGAAGGTGCTTGCTATAAGTGAGGCAATTTCTATACAAAGGAAATAGAGATTGATTAACCAGAGGCACAATTCATTTTAGCAGATTCTTTTACTCCCATAGTAAAGAATATAACTGTAAGACAAGAGTAATGAAAGATCACACAGATACTCAACAATGGAAAGACAAAACACATTCTGTCTGTAATGCAATCACTTAAAGTTGGAAGGGATCCTTAAACATAGATCATGATCATAGTCCAGAATCATTTTTCAGATAAGGAAAGCCCAGAGTCACTATGCATGATAATGACAGGACACGGGACTAAAATTTAGGTCTTCTCACTCTCAGTTTAGTGCTCTCTATCATAACACACTGCCTCAGTCTAAAACAGCGAGATTTTCTCAAAGCAAAACCTCACCTTTTTAAAATAAAATTGAAGAATGTTATCATTAGAAGGATTTTGGAGATTCTCCAGGTTAATCTTCTTGCTCAACAAATAAGGAAACTAAGATCAAAATGGTTTTAGTAACTGAGACGATGACAAAGGCATCACTAGTTACAACTTCCTACCTCTAACACCTATGGTGGTATTGACAAGCAGCCAGTGTTCCTTCTGGTGGTAACCCTAAGAAATTAGGATTCAAGGTCTGGTCGTTTTGTTTTGTTTTTTGAGACAGGATCTTGCTCTGTCACCCAGACTGGAGTGCTGTGGCGTGATCACGGCTCACTGCAACCTACACCTCCTGGGCACAAGTGATCCTCCCGCCTCCTGCCTCAGCCTTTGGAGTAGCTGGGACTACAAGCACATGCCACCATGCTCAGGTAATTTTTGTATTTTTTGTAGAGATAGGGTTTGGCCATGTTGCCCAGGTTGGTCTTGAGTGCTCAGGCTCAAGTGATCTGCTCACCTTGGCCTCCCAAAGTGCTGGGATTATAGGCATGAGCTACCACGCCCAGCTCCTAAATCCAGTAGTTTTCTAGTTAATTTAAATCAGAAACGAAATGGGATCTGGATAAAGGAGGTCATGATATTCTCTCTGAGATCCTTAATATACAGACAAGCTAGACTGAGAAGACCACCAGTTACTTTTGCATTCGCTAACAACATCTCATTTGACTGATGTCCATGACAGGAAACAAGGAAGGATACCAGGAGGAGTCAGTCAATCTCAGCAGGCATGTTGCTCTCTCCTTTATTCTCTCCTAACACCCTAGGTCTAAAAATAAGTACTGTGAACTCTACACGTGTTTTATCCAGAGACAACTTCAAAGTACAAGTTGTTTCATGTGACAAAGTGAGAAAAAAATGCTGACAGAATATTAGAAAATTCTTTTCAGGCCTGGTAAAAAAATTCCATGTATTACTGATAAAGTAATGATCCCTTCATGATCAGTCTCAATGCAGCACATCTAAAATTATCATCTACCCTGGCAAACTAACTCTACCCCCTATATTCCTATATTCACAAGAGGTAAATATATCCAGTTACCTAAGCCAGACATCTGGAAGATCATAGTTTACACTGCCTTCCTCACTTCCCATATCCAACTGGCCACCAAATACTGTCCATTCTTCTTTGCAAATACTCACCTCCCTAGCCCAGCATTCCTTGGAGCAGGTCCTTACCATTCTGACCTGAATTGTAATAAACTCTTATCTTCCCACCTCCAGTATGGTTTTCTTCTACTTCTCTGAATTATCTTTCAAAAACTCTCATATCACATCCCTCCTTAAACGCTTTATATTTCAGGATTAAATGTAAATTCCTAGATATAACGTATAGCCTTTCAGAATCTGGCCTGTCGACCTTTCTGTTGTCATCTCTCTCCGTTTCCCTACCCAGGCCTATTATCCACTTGCAGTTGCTCACTCAAACACAGAACACTTATTTTTTTGGTGACAGGGTCTCACTCTGTTACCCAGGCTGGAATGCAGTGGTGCAACCATAGCTCACTGCAGCCTTGAACTTCTTAGGATCAAGCAATCCTCCCGCTTCAGCCTCCTGAGCAGCTGGGACTATAGGTGTGAGCCACCATGTGGGGCTAATTAAAAAAAAAAAAAGTTTTTAAGAGATGGGATCTTGCCATGTTGGCCAGGCTGTTGTCAAACTCCTAGCTCAAGCAATCATCCTGCTTCAGCCTCCCGAGCAGCCTGGACTACAGCTGCATGCCACTTCACATACTTTTGTGTGTCAAATTTCTTTGTCTTTCCTCCTTAGCTCTCACTTTTCTATCCAGCCAACTTCTATTTACCCACAGAACCCACTGGAGGACCGTTAAATGGCAGAAGCCAGATTTGGGGTCAAGCAGTCCCCAGAAGGATTCACTTTTCTTATCCTGTGTTCCTAGGGTACCCTGGGGATACCACTATCACAGAACTGGTCTGTTTCCTCTGCCAGAATAAGCCGGGAGGCAGGAATCATAGCTATCACTTCTGAATCCCTAGTACACAGTACCTGGCACATTTGGTAACCAGTGATACAAACAAACTCACACTTCTCCCAATGCCTGCTAAGTACTTATTGCTTGTAATATGTCTGCTCCTAGTCTCCGTTTTATATTTGTATTCTCCTTGCTTCTAAAGACTGTTGTAGATAGTGCATGGAGTGGCTCAATATCCACACTGATTCCTCACTGCACCTAATACGTAATTAGTATATGCCAAATACCTATTTTAGATCACTATTTCTCAAACTTCCAGGTACATTAAAAGTACCTGGAAAGTTTGTTAAAATGGATTCCTAGGCCCCACTCCCACAGATTCTAATTCAATACATCAGGTAGGCCCCAAAATCTGTATTTCTAACAAACTCCCAGTTGATGCTGACAAGTTTGCCTGTCTGCCAACCACAATTTGAATAGCACAGTTTTAGACAGAATTCATTTATGTATGAGTTCAACTGGAAATGATGATTTTGTTTATTCTCTTTATCAGATTTGATGTCCAACTAGTTCTAGATTTACCAACTAAGCAAACTGAGGAATTCCTAATTTTTTTTTTTGCATATAGTACTAATAATGTGGCTAAACAGCATAGCTAGGGTAAACATTTTTATTTGTTTATTTATTTTGCAAAGACAAGGTCTCACTATGTTGCCCAGGATAGTCTTGAACTTCTGGTCTCAGTGATCCTCCCACCTCAGTCTCCCAAAGTGCTAGGATTACAGGTGTGTACCACTGTGCCCAGCTTGGTAAGCATTTTTAAAGATGCTACAAAGTAGGAATAAAGCAATCAACGACCACGCAAACAACTAGAAGTTCACCTAAATTTGCCTGGTTGGTAAAAGTTTAAATATTAACAAACACATGCATGTATGTATCTTCTCTCTCTAATATGCCAAACCTTAAACAAATTTCCCTTTCACAAAAATATTCAAAATTTTGAAATCACCAATGTAATAACTGATGCAGAGAAGAATCATCAATAGATGTTAAAACCACTGGATGAAAGCTGTTATGGGAGCAAGATAATCAGATGGCTTCAAAGTATTGTCTTGGATCACTAGTTAATTATAAAGGTAAAAGGAACCTTCATAGCAGACAGATCTGCAGGATACACCTCCTTAACCAAGTGATCACATTCAACCTCACCAATAAAGGAGAAACTAACATCATGTGCCCCCTGCCGTGATACAGTGGAATGTACACAAAATCACCTATGTAGTATTCTTAATAAAAATGTTTAATCTGAATATATCATGAGACAATCAGACAAATTTAAATTGTGGGAAACTCTGTGAGAAAGTGGCCTGGACTCTTAAAAATGTCAGCATCATGAAATGAGCAAAAAAAAAAAAGGTAATGGGAGGATTCTATATTAAAAGAGGGACTAAAGAGACTTGAGAAACAAATGCTATGTGTTCAAAAAAAAAAATTCCCACATCGCTCTAAATAATATTTTGGAAACAATTCATTATGTATGAAGCTATCTGGTGTGTCAGAATAAAACAGACAAATTCTTCAGGTGTAAAAATGGTATTATAATTATGTACTTATTGTTCTTTGGGCATATATGCTGCAGTATTCAGGGGTGAGACATGGTACCTGCAACTTACATTGAAATGGCTCAGAAATATACACAACAAACTAAATGTTCATAACTAGTGAATCAAAGAGAAGGCTGTATAGATGACTAGTTGAACTAGTCATTCAACTTCTCCATAAGTTTGAAATTTTTCAAAGTATAAAGGTGGGAGAAAGACTGAAAGTCTGAAAGTGTAATTGACTCTAAAAGAGAATCAATTAACTACATCCTTTTAAACTTGTCATTCATCATTCTATAACATTCCAATCCTGACAGATGAAAGAATTTTCCAGTAGCATTAGGAACTATGGACCCCCCTTCATTTATCTTACCTCGTTTACCAAGCGATGATCCAGCAAACAAACAGCCAGTGGAGGTCTCAGCAATAATTCTATGCAAGAAAAAAAGTTATTACTGCCTTTACTATAAATATTCTAAATTTATGCAAATACAACACAGGAGAACAATGACTATTAAATAGGCAGAACTAAATCTGGGCAGCAAATTGCAAAAGTAAAAATTCTTCATATAAGGTGGCATGATTAACATTGTCTATCTTAATCAGACCTCTAGTATCCTTTACCACTTGACCAGAAGTCACACCAGATTCTAATTCACAGGTTAAGAAATGTCTACCATGCCCCTCAACAAGTTACCATGTCATTAGCACTAAGCGGTACCATTTCACAGGCATACAGTATTATAAAGTGTTTCAGAATTATCTTAAATAAAAAGGTCATTATGCAGAGACTTTGGTATGATTCTATGGTGTTTAGATAGTATTATCATAAGTAGAGCAAGCATTTACTTTAAACCTTTTAATGGAAATTCTGAATGAGGATTTGAAACTTAAATACCCAAAAATGGTACTTTTATACTTCAAAAACATCAGTTAAAGAATTTGTACTAATACTTATATCTACAACCCCTAACTGAATTAACATAATAATTCTAGTCTGTTTTTGTTTTTTCTGAGACGGAGTCTCGCTTTGTCGCCAGGCTGGAGTGCAGAGGCGTAATCTCAGCTCACTGCAACCTCCACCTCCCAGGTCTAAGCGATTCTGCTGCCTCAGCCTCCCAAGTAGCTGGAACTACAGCTGAGCACCACCACGTCCAGCTAATTTTTGGATTTTTAGTAGAGACGGAGTTTCACCATGTTGGCCAGGATGGTCTTGATATCTTGACCTTGTGATCTGCCCACCTCAGCCTCCCAAAGTGCTGGGATTACAGGCGTAAGCCACGGTGCCTGGCCTCTAGTCTGTTTTTAAAAAGTTCTTTGCTATATTTATTTGTGAATTGATTTCACATTTAAAGTATTTCATGCAACTGGAAATATTCTCATAGGACTAGCCTAACTTCTGATTAAACATTTAAGTTTAATGTAACAATGTAACAAAAGGCAAGCCATCCTCAGAAAAAAATCAGAATAATTGTCTTAATTTATCATACTGGTGTTTTAGGTAGGAATGTCCTTAAAGATATAAATTGAGGCAGGGCGCAGTGGCTCATGCCTGTAATCCCAGCACTTTGGGAGGCAGAGGCAGGCGGATCGTGAGGTTAGGAGATCAAGACCATCCTGACTAACATGGTGAAACCCCATCTCTACTAAAAATACAAAAAATTAGCCAGGCGTGTTGGTGGGCGCCTGTAGTCCCAGCTACTCGGGAGGCTGAAGCAGAAGAATGGCATGAACCCAGGAGGCAGAGCTTGCAGTGAGCCGAGATCATGCCACTGCACTCTGGCCTGGGCGACAGAGTGAGACTCTGCCTCAAAAATAAATAAATAAATACATACATACATACATACATAAATTGAAACTTCTTAAAACTATAAATTAAAGCAAGAAACGCTACAAATCTTTCATTTAATGAGAATTATTTTAGGGCTCTCAACTAATGTGTAGGAAAAAGTATTGTCTCACATTATTCCATTTCCATTGCCAAATGCTTGGTCTTTAGGTTCTTGAACAGGCTGGATGTTAACATACAAATCCCGGATCTCCTTTCTGATGCATCTAACTGCTGCCGCCGCCATATCTTTTGCTACCTATTTTAGCAAGACAGAAAAATGCAATAAAACAATTACTGATTATTTGGAAAATTGTTTTCAAGACTTCAAAGACATATAAAAAAATTGGTTGCTTTTACATGCATTATTTAATAAATTGATTTTCAAGGGAGCACTGAATTTTTAAAAATGCTTAAGCAATTTAACTTTATTTTTGTTAATCAATGTATCCATTTATATATGTTTCATCTTTTGCTTTGGTTCAGGAGGTACATGTGCAGGTTTGTTACATGGGTAAATTACATGTCGCTGAGATCTGGTATGTTAATGATCCCATCACCTAGGTAGTGAACACAGTACCTGAAAGTGTTTCAACCCTCACTCCCCTTCCACCCTCCTCCCATTAGCAGTCCCCAGTGTTTCCATCTTTATGTCCATGTGTATTCAATGCGTAGCTTCCACTTATGAGAACATGTGGTATTTGGTTTTCTGTTCCTACATTAATTTGCTCAGGATAATGGCCTCCAGCTGCAGTCATATTGCCACAAAAGACATGATTTTTTTCTTTAAAAAAATGTTAAGTTCTCTCAATAATTTCAAAATTTAATTGACATAATACTTATCAAGACAGAAACATACATTTTATTTCTGAGAACATCTAGACAACTTACTTTAAATGGCAAAACACCAGCAACAAAAGCTCTTCCATATATCTTAGTCACACAGCCACGGTCAGTTAAATTTATAGGGTTCAACTGTTTAACTGGTGACATTCGAACGATCACTTCACCACCCCCTTTTGGGTAATATCCCCTATGAAAAGTACAACAAATGCCCACATAAACTGATTGCATGACAAAAACAAAGCTCAATATTACAATAAAATGACATGTCAATGATATCCAAACATGTAATCCATGGAAAGGTCTCAATATTTTAGGTCTGTATTTTGTAAAATTTTACACATTAAAAAACAAAATTTTGTCTGTACAATATGGTAGCCTTGAGATATGTGAAACTATTAAAATTAAATAAAATTTAAAAATCAGCTCCCCAGCTGCATTAGCCACATTTTAAGTGCTCAATAGTCACATTTGGCTAGTGACTACCATATTGGACAGCACAGATATGGGACATTTCCCTCAATGCAGAAAGTTCTATTAGGCAGTGCTGTTGTAGAATATAAGCTCCTGGAGGGCTAGACTTACCTATAATGTTCCCGCTATTTTCCTGTGCCTAAAACAATGTCTAGCACATAGTAGGTACTCAAATAAATATATGATGAATATTTAAGTAGCAAAATACTTAAAAAGTTGTAATTCAATTAATTGGTGTCCTATTAACTCAATTTAATTCAATTAACTGCTGTTCTACAGCAGATGGTGAGAAGACAGTACTCCTCCCCTCAAAGAGCTCAACATCTCTTAGGGAGATGGCTCCACACACTATCTACTAGAATACAAGTCAGGCTATAAGAAAGGTTACAACATAGGTACAAATGTGAATTCTGATTGAGGCACAATCAGAGTTCATAAAGAATTATAAGTTTCATGTTGAAAAAAACATAGGATTTCTAACGTTTGGGAGAGCAGGGGAAGGATAACATGAACAAAGACACAAAAGTCCAAAGGCACAAAGCATATTTAAGGAATAACAAGCAAATATATTGTTAGAATATATAACACATTGAAAGGAGGAGAGGGATGAAGAAGTTAGAAAAGTTAGGGCAAGACTTCAAAGCACTTAAATGTCATACCAAGAAATATGGCCTAGTGATTACGTGGCGGAAGGGAAGCCTTAAAGAGAAATAACCTGAATGCCCAATGTGTTTCTTAGGAAAACAATTCGGATCACATTGTAGAAGAGAATTCCTTTTATGATCCCTTAGTGTTTAGTCCAGTTGTCTACACACAGTGAACACTTCAGCTATGCTGGGGCATGAAATAACACTAGATATGAGGGTACCTCAGTGTGAAAATTCCCTTGAAAATATTTTCCCTAGAAATAAATAACCATCATGTGTACCTGCTCTCAAGTCCCCATGCCCCTGCTGTTCATTATTTTTAAGCCACAAAGTACAATTACTTCTTACAAGAGATGCAATGTATTAAGTGGGTACCAGAAAGACAGTTCTCTAAGGGTCTAACTTTTCCACTATTTTTAGCATAAGTAATAGATCCTAACATTTAAGAAATAAGCAGCTTACCTTGTTTTAATGTCACAATTAAATCTGAAACCAAATTTTTCAACAATTGGCTTGAAGACCTGAAAAAAATCAGTTTCTATCATTAGGTTAATCAGCAATATTCACTAATTTAACGAGCGTATTTTTTAAACAAAAGTGCTTTGCTGGCTACTAATTGGGTGCTATAGGTAAACGGTGTTATAAGAATATGTAGGCTTGGTTCCATTTTTTCAAATAAAAAAACTGATATGTAGCTAAATTTAAAAGTTTGACATTTACTTAATCAGAGTCGTGCAAGTCTATCTAATGAAAAAAACTAGAACTTAGGATACTTGATATCAGTGGTTATTCTACTCTAAAGGCCAATACTTCCTAATGCGTCTCAATATAGTACATTTAAGAAATGAGGGGGTATTGGTGAAGAGCATTCCATTCTGCCATCTCAATTTTTTATACAGTTGAAATCTCATTCCACAGACAATGCTTTAACATTATAAACATATGCATTTTCCTGGTATCATGAAATTATTCCTAAACAAAATCTGAATGACTCCATGGCATCCTAGCCTAATTTACTTAACAGTTCTCCAATTTTTCATTATTAGGTAATGATTTATCTTGTATAATGATAATTACAGTGTATAATGCTCTGTTCAAATACCTTTAACATTTATCTTTAGCTGCATTTTGCAATATTGAATTAGAGCAGTTTCCTTGAAGTCAAATTACTAGGTGGGGAGAGATTAATTTTTATTATACATCCCATCAAACTGACTTTAAAAAGATTATACCATCTATTAGAATGGCAATATTTCAGAGAAAGATGGTGTTTAAGCCTGATGTCTAAGGCAACTCTTTGAGATCTACTCTAGAGATTTACTTATTTCTCTGGGTTGTCTCTTATCTATCCAAGAGGTATGCACGTTATTAACCTTGTTTTGTGTGTTTTTTTTTTAAGGCAGAAAAGCTTAACAAATAAAAACCTGAGAATATCAAGTGCTAGGATGGATACAGAACAGCTGGAACCCTCTATTTGATATTTATTTTTATTTTAGAGATGGAGTCTCGCTATGTTACCCAGGCTAGACTCCAGTTTAAGCTCAAGAGATCCTCTCACCTCAGCCTACGAAGTATTAAATAGCTGGGACTATAGGCACACACCATTGTGCCCACTTCAGCTGGAACTCTCGTATAGTACTGGTAATAATGCAAAAAGTGGCCATTTTGGAAGCTAAAATAACCTGGCTATGTATTATAAAGTTAGACATTTGCTTATTGTAACAACCTTACCCAAGAGAAATGAAAATGTACAATCACACAAAAATTTGCATATGAATGTTAACAGTAACTTAATTTATAATTGCCAAAATCTGGAAACACCCAAATGCCTTTCGACAGATGAATGGATACACAAACTGGTACATCCATACACGAGAACACAAATCAAGTTTTCATTGCAGATATAAGCAACATGGATGAATCTCAAATGTATTATGGAGAGCAAAAAACCCAGACTCAAAGCCTACATACAGTATTATTCCTTATATGACATTCTGAACAAAAGGCAAAACGATGACAGAAAACAGATCAGCAGTTGCCAGGGGCTGAGACTCAGGACTGATTACAAAAACGTATAAGGGAATTTTTTAGAGTAATGGAACTATTCTACATTTTGATTGTGGTAGATGGTTCATAACTGTGAATCACGTCACTGTCAAAAATCACAGAACTGCATGTTAAAAAGGGTGGATTCAATTGAAAATTACACTTTAAAAAATCCGGAAGAAAAAAAAGATTATACCCCTTTTCTCTCCCACTAGTTATATGAGCACGCCAGTATTTTTTAAATCATTTTTTAAATGTTTGATCCTAGAATGGAAGGGGCTTAATGGAAAAAAAAGTTTGAGTTTTCCTCCAAATCATAATTCTTGTATTTATAAAATAACACATCACAATTGATAGAATTTATATCACACTCGAGGTGTTTTTTGTTGTTGTTGTTGTTGTTTTGCTCTGTCGCCCTGTCGCCCGGGCTGGAGTGCAGTGGCCCGATCTCGGCTCACTGCAAGCTCCGCCTCCCGGGTTTACGCCATTCTCCCGCCTCAGCCTCCCGAGTAGCTGGGACTACAGGCGCCTGCCACCTCACCCGGCTAGTTTTTTTGTATTTTTTAGTAGAGACGGGGTTTCACCGTGTTAGCCAGGATGGTCTTGATCTCCTGACCTCGTAATCCGCCCGTCTCGGCCTCCCAAAGTGCTGGGATTACAGGCTTAAGCCACTGCGCCCGGCCTGTTTTGTTTTTTTAAAGACAACATCTTGCTTTATCACCCAGGATGAAGTGCCAACATAGCTCACTGCAAACTCGACCTCCCAGCCTCAAGTGATCCTCCCATCTCAGCCTCCTGAGTAGCTTGGACAGGTGTGTACCACCATGCCTGGCTAATTTTTCTGTGTGTGGTGTTTTTTGTTTTTTATTTATATATATATTTTTTTGTAGAGCTGGGATTTCACCACGTTGCCCAGGCTGGTCTTGAACACCTGAGCTCAAGGGATCTGCCTACCTCAGCTTCCCAGAGTGCTAGGATAACAGGTATGAGCCACCACACCGGGCCCTACACCTGAGTTTTTTAAAAACAATTCACTATAAACACTATTCTAAGATATAACAGCAAACTTAAAGTAAACATAATTCCCCACCCCCTACTGCAATAGAACTAGACATATTTGGGAGGCTGAGGTGGGAAGATCCTTTGAGCTCAGGAGTTTAAGACCAGCCTGGGCAACACAGTGAGACATCGACTTTACAAAAAATTTTTTAAAAATTGGCTGGGTGTATGCCTGTAGTCCCAGTTACTTAGGAGGTCACAACAGGAGGACTGTGAGTTCAGGAGGTTGAGTCTGCAGTGAGTTGTGATCATGCAACCGTACTCCAGCCTTGGCGACAGCACTGTCTCAAAAACAAAAAGAAAGAAAGAAAAGACGCCATGAAGAGATAAACAAGAAAAAAGACACCATGAAGAGATAAACAAGAAACTCACAAAAAAACCACTCAAGATACATTTAAATAGAGAATGGAGACTCAGAAGCATGTATGAGATCTTAGTTTGTCAACAACAAAAGCCCTTACCATCACTGTATAATCAATCTGTGGTGCCATTTCGGCATTAGTTCCACCTCTCAAATGAAGTTCTGATGGAGAAGCAGCAAAGAGAACACACGGCATTGAGACCTGCATCAAGAGGCACACACTCCTAAGAAGAAGGCAGAAGGGGCTTATTTCCATTTTCTTTTCTGCATTTTCTTTTCAAACTCTTAAATAAGCTATATTATTGTTCATCACTACTAACTGAGGCACAGACAACTGTGAAGGCAGGTATATGCCACTGAGTTTCTAGTTAAAAAACATTTTAGTGTCTGAATAGTAAAATCCCGAATTTTAAAGAAAGATAGTATTTCACCATAGAAAAAAATAGTGTTAAATGATAACCAAACTTGGGTCTGAATCTTCAACTAAACACATTAGCTGTGTGACCTTGGGTACGTTCTGATACTTTTCTTTATATCACGAAAAAGTAAAAAAGAAAAAACATTCAAAATAAAACCTTCTTCAAAAGTTTTACAAAAGAATTCTTGAAACTAGCAGTTTATGAAAATGCTTTCGAAATAGTCAAGGTCTGAATTGATTATATATGAGTTGTTACTATATAACAAGGTACTGTTCCAGGTATAAAGTTAAGATATAGTTCCTATCATTGTGGAGTTCATGATATGAAAGAATAATATTTTACGCAGCCATAAAAGAGAATGAGTTCATGTCCTATGCAGGGACATGGATGAAGCTGGAAACCATCATTATCAGTAAACTAACACAGGAACAGAAAACCAAACGCTGCATGTTTTCACTCATAAGTGGGAGCTGAACAATGAGAACACATGGACGCAGGGAAGGGAAAATCACACGCCGGGACTTGTTGCGGGGTGGGGGGCAAGGGGAGGGAGAGCACTAGAACAAATACCTAACGCATGCAGGGCTTAAAACCTAGATGACTGGTTGATGGGTGCAGCAAACCACTATGGTACATGTGTACATATGTGATAAGTCTGCACATTCAGAACATGTATCCAGAACTTAAAGTATAATAAATAAGATAAAAATAAAAGAATAATACTTTATAAAGAGTGACAGCTTGGCTGGGTGTGGTGGCTCATGCCTGTATCCCAGCACTTTGGGAGATGCAGGTGGAATGATCACTCGAGCCCAGGAGTTCAAAACCAGTCTGGGCAACATAGTGAGAATCCGTCTCTACAAAAAATTAAAAAATTAACCAGGCATTTTGGTGCACACCTGTAGTCTCAGCACTTTGGGAGGATCGCCTGAGCCCCAGAGATCAAGGCTACAGTGAGCCATGATCATGCCATTGCACTCCAGCCTGGGAGACAAAATAAAAAGACTGACAGCTAAATATTTCACATGGAAAAGTTTTAGTGAAGTAATCCTTGCTTTACTTGCCTGTTTGGTCCTTATAGTCAAATAATGTGAGAAATCACAAGAAATAGTTATGCAACATGATGAATTTTATAAAGTGAAACATTTGGTCATTAGCTTTTCTTTGAGACAGGGTTTCCTTCCATTACCCAGGCTGGAGTGCAGTGGCACAATCTCGGCTCACTGCACCTTCCACCTCCGAGGCTCAAGCCTCAGCTTCCTGAGTAGATGGGACTACTGGCATGTACCACCATGCCCAGCTAATTTGTATACATTTATTTATATATATATGTGTGTGTGTGTATATATGTGTGTATATATATGTGTATATACGTGTGTGTATGTGTGTGTGTATATATATATATATATATATATATTTTTTTTTTTTGTAGAGACGGGGTTTTGCCATGTTGCCCACGCTGGTCTCAAATTCATGAGCTCAAGTGATCCACCCACCTCGGCCTCCCAAAGTGCTGGGATTACAGGCTTGAGCCACCGCGCCCGGCCTTAAAAGACAGATCTTTATTAAACTTACACAATGATGCTTAAGTATTCAACTGGGACGTCTCTATCAGTAATAATGAATTTCATTAATTCAATAAATATTTATTGGACAGGTGTGGTGGCCCACATTTGTAATCCCCAAACTTTGGGAAGCCAATGTGGGTGGATTGCTTGAGCTCAGGAATTCAAGACCAGCTGAAAAACATGGTGAAACCTTGTCTCTTCAAACAATACAAAAATTAGCTGGGCATGGTGGTGTGTGCCTATGGTCCCAGCTACTCAGGAGGCTGAGGTGGGAGGACCTGTTGGGCCCAGGAGTTACAGCTTACAGTGAGCAGTGACTGCACCACTGCACCCCAGCCTGGGCAAGAGGGATACCTTGTCTCAAAAAAATAAAACATAAAAATAGGGAAACAAGCTCATAGACGTTAAGCAACTTGCCCAGAAAGTGGCAAAACCTGGACTTAAATCCAGGTTACTTAAATGGAATGTTAAGTGATACATACCCTGCTGTCTTGGTATCTGCTGTGTGGATTCCACCTTTGATCTTCTCTGGTGTAAAGGTTATTTCTGTTGAGCCAATTTCTGCCCCCTCCAGTCGCCCATCACACAAATCTCGAATCATTTCCAGTCCAGATAAATGTTGAGGCCTTCAGGTCATAATACTGCATCAAAACGTGTGCATTCAGACTGCCTATATCCCCACATTTTATGACAAATTTATAAAACTGCAATGGCAAGAAAACAGCAAGGCCTAACCACAGTAAGTGCCACATCTTCAGTGTCAGCTTCCTTTTGGGTTTTTACGCACCTAGACTACCTGCTAGTAGGTATCATTTTAACGCTTCCTTAAAAACCAGTGATTTCTAACTATAAATACATACCCTGATATATTGTTGCAAATTAGAAGTGTGCAAAAGAAGAAAACTAACAGTTATTTCAGCGCCACCAGTCTTGCTTGCACTTGACTGAATAATCTATGGTGCCTGTATGGGCTGAACTATCTCCCCCCTAAATTCATATGCTGAGACTCTAACCCTCCACATCTCAGAATATGACTATATTTGGAGATAGAGCCTTTAAAGAGATAATTAAGTTAAAATAAGGCCATCATACAATCTTACTGGTGACCTTATTTAAAAAAAAAAGAAAAGAAAAACTAGGACATACAGAGACGCTAGGGGTAAGGTGCACAGAGGAACCACCATGTGAAGAGGCAAAAACACAGGCCTGGAGCAGATCCTTTTCTCATGGCTCTCAGAGGAACCAACCTTGTCAGGACCTTGATCTTGGATTTCCAGCCTCCAGAACTGTGTGGAAATAAATTTCTGTTGTTTAAGCCCCACTCCGCGTGTGGCATTTTGTTATGGCAGCCCTAGCAAACTAATACAACACCTACAGCCTAATGAATTGGATTCCCCTGTTGGTGAACTGGAGGACTGCAAACAACTATGACAAAGGCATTTAACATTAACATATATCAGTAATTGCCTTTCGGTAATTTCAAAACTGTAGACAAAAGACTGAGCTCGCCGATTTATTAAAATGTAATAAATACAGAATACATACAAAGCAATCAGTGCGGCTACAAACCTGGGTCCTCTTCTAACAGGTGCGTGTACCTGAAACTCAACTAGTGGCATGCCCAGCTACCCAGACAGAAGAAATAAGGTCAAGTGTCAAGGTGTTTCCCTCTCCACAACAGATAATTCTTGTCGTAACAGCTCTCTGGAGGTACGAATGAAAGCTGGAATAACACATCTCAGGATCCTTTACTGTTTTATGATTCCAAAACTGGCAGCAGCACAGAATGCACTGGTTAAAAAAACAGGGTTTCCTCTGGCCTCACAAGTATTTCTGCCCTATGTATCTTGCCCGCTCATACGTGCTATTCGGATCATTGGAATGCCTGGTGAGGTGGGAAAACATTTTAAAAGCTAGCTCTTTAGCAAATGAGACTATTTTAGCCAAACAGAGAAAACTCGAAACCATTTATAAACTCACCCCTCGAGGCTTTCAAGATTTTACAACCCAGGCCACCGCCCAGGCATAGCGTCCCCGCCCTGGATCCCCCATAGCTGCGTCCGGGACCTTCTGGGTTCCACCACTCGGACTCCCGATGCCCCAGCCCGTCAGCCCGACCCCCCAAATCCCCCAACGTCACAGCCCAACTCCCCCTCCAGCCAGATTTACCTTAGGCCTGGCGTGCTCCGGCCGGCTCGGATCTTCTGCACCCGCAAGGGGAGGCCCAGGAGACAGCTCAAGGCCGTAGAGACTCTCAGGATCTGGCCGCCCTACAAAGGGTGGGGTACAGGGAGAAGAGACGTAAGCACACCGGTGGAGAGAGCTGCCCTCCTTAGTCTGGCTGCAGCCCCGGCCGCTTCGCTCTGCACTCACCCCTTCCATGATGCTGCCATCGACCTCTACCCGCGGCCCCGCCATGGGGGGCACACTGGGGCCCAGCCCGCAGCGACAAAGCCTCCGCCGGAGCGGGAGAAAGAAGAGACGTTGGCTCCCGCCCAGTAGTTCAGAAACCTCGGTTCACGCCTGGTGCTGCAGGATCCTGGCGAAAAAGCGGAAGAAGCGGCGCCTCTCGGGACACCGGAGTCAGCAGAAACGAACCCCCGGCTTCGCCCAGGTCCGCAGTCGGTGCGCATGCGCATAGCTCGACTTAAAGGCGCCGCGCTGGGAACACCGCGGTCAGGGCGAGGAAGGTGCCAGAGAGGTGAGGTGACTGTCGCGGAGGTGGCCAGGAGCCCTGAAAGACTTGTGCCTTGGACACAGCAAAATCTGCAGGTTGCAGAAAGTCTCAACTGTAAGATAATTCCGCCAGTTATCCCGCAGGCTTGTGCTTTATCTCTGTTTTGTGGGTAAATATGTGTTTATATCTGTTTTCTCGAGGATCCTGGCATACCCCGAGATGCCGACTTTTAGAGCTGAAGATGCAAGAAAGATCGGGACCCTACGATGCACCGACCACCTTCTCTCTGGTTGGCTTTGCCTTCACTGTACCTGTCTCTCGAAGTGTGTGCGCCCTGTTCCATTGATAGTCTTAACCTTTCCTTCCTCGCTGAGTGCGTGTTTGTGTATGCGGAGTGTGTTATCTTTGTTTCTAGGGTGACACACCATTTATTTGAGGGGCAGGCAAGGCAGAATCACTAGTTTAATACTCTGAAAAGTCAAAGTTATGCCATTTTGCTTGAGAGTGAGTGTGAGCTCTTGACTCCGAGGAACAGTGCAGCTGACAATTCACCTCAGGCGAGGGAAGGGCAGAAGCAACAGCCAGCTAGCTTCGCGGTTCTGCCTGTGGCTCCGTTCCTACATAATTGAGTACCAAATAACATGTAAACTTCTAGGGAAGCAAAAAAGAGTAAGTCAGCGTCTAGCGCCGAAGTTATTGGAGGTATAATGGAGAGACTGAGACGTAATCAATTACAGTGTCATCGTCAATAATAATAATTAACATGTACTGTATCTATTTACAGTTTATTATGGGGACAATTACAATATATTAATAATATTCTCTAACAATAACACGCAAATTTATTGAGCACTTAGGTGTTGTGCACTGCATGCATTCACAACATGATAAAGTACTTACTGTTTTTACTGTTTTACAGCTTCGTGTGTTAAACCATTTGCTACAAGGTCACACAATTTTAACTAGAAGACTAAGATGTGAACCTGGGTGGTCTGATGTGAACACCAACACCAAGACAGAGAATGTTTTAGGGAACACACAGACTATGTACTTAACCAAATCTGGAATTTTGCCATAAGGTTTTAATCAGAGAAGTAATAATATTTGCATTTTAGAATGAAGGCTTTGGCAGTATGAGGAGGGTAAATAAGAGGCTTAAGAGCCTGAAGGGAGAAATACCAATGATGCAATTATCCAGCAAGAGATAATGAGAAGTTGAAGTAAGGCAATGATGGTAGGGATGGAATATAAAAAAGCTGTACCCCATCTGACATCTTTATTGGGGAAACCCGCCCCCAATATTTCACTGTAGGTTCTTTCTATTTTCCATAAGTGTCGGCCAACTGAGAAATAAAGAGAGACAGTATAAAGAGATGAATTTTATAGCTGGGCCGCTGAGGGTGACATCACATATTGGTAGGACCGTGATGCCCGCCTGAGTCTCAGACCAGCAAGTTTTTATTAAGGGTTTCAAAAGGGGAGGGAGTGTAAGAACAGGGAGTAGGTACAAAGATCACATGCTTCAAAAGGCAAAAAGCAGAACTACTAGTAAGGGCCTAACAAAGATCACATCCTTCTGAGGGAACAGGACAAAAGGCAAAAGCCCAGAACTACTGATAAGGGTCCAACAAAGATCACAAGGCAAAGGGCAAAAGCAGAACTGCTGATAAGGGTCTATGTTCAGTGGTGCATGTATTGTCTTGATAAACATCTTAAATAACAGAAAACAGGGTTCAAGAGCACAGAACTGGTCTGACCACAAATTTACCAGGGCAGAGTTTTTCCCCAACCTAGTAAGCCTGAAGGTACTGCAGGAGACCAGGACATATCACAGTCCTTATCTCAACTGCATGGGACAGACATTCCCAGAGCGGCCATTTATAGACCTCCCCCCAGGAATGCATTCCTTTCCCAGGGTACTGATATTAATATTCCTTGCTAGGAAAAGAATTTAGCAATATCTCTCCTACTTGCATATCCATTTATGGCTCTCTGCAAGAAGAAAAATATGGTTCTTTTTGCCTGACCCCACAGGCAGGCAGACCTTATGGTTGCCTTCCCTTGTTCCCTAAAAATCGCTGTTATTCTGTTCTTTTTCAAGGTGCACTGATTTCATATTGTTCAAACACACATGTTTTCCAATCAATTTTTACAGTTAACACAATTATCACAGTGGTCCTGAGGTGATGTACATCCTTAGCTTACGGAGATAACAGGATTAAGAGATTAAAGTAAAGACAGGCATAAGAAATTATAAAAGTACTATTTGGGAACTTATAAAGGTCCATGAAATCTTCACAATTTTTGTTCCTCTACCGTGGCTCCAGCCAGTCCCTCTTTTCAGGGTCTCTGACTTCCCACAACACATCTTTGATTCCTATTACAGAAACTTAACCTTCCCAGAAGAAGCCTTGCCTTTTTATTTCTAATTTTGGCTATGAATTCCTTGCTATGACCCATTTGCCCCATTCTAACTACTTCCAGTGGTAGGGGGAAAAGAACAAGACAGTAATATAATGTAGAGATGAGCTCACTGTGGTAATAATAAGCACTTGTGTAGTGCCTTCATATACATGATCTGTCTTAATGTTCATAACAAAACTGTGAGGTTGGTGTTCTTATCTCTCTTTGGTCAACGAAGGACTGAGGCCTAGGGAATTGGAAGTGACATGCCAAGATGACGGAACAATAAAGTGGCAGAGTTGGGTTAAATCCTGGGTTATTTTAATGACAAATGACAGACCAATAACTGATTCCTCAATAAAACAGTGGAAGTCAGAAAGAGTAGAATTGTATGTTCAGAATGCTGACAGAAAATAACCATCAACCTAGAATTGGGTACTCAGCAAAATCATCTTTCAAGAATTAAAGTATAGAAATAAAATAATTTCCAGATACATGGAAAATGTATTTAACATCTATCTACACTTTCTAAAGGAAGTTCTAAAGGATGTACTTCAGAAAGAAAAATTACTTCAGAAGGAGAGTCTGAGAAGAAGTGATGGGCAAAGAAAATGTAAACACATAGTTGAATCTAAGCAAACATCACATGAAATAACACCAGACAACAAAAGTATGTAAGATGAGAGGTGGATGACAAAGTTAAAGAATTCTAAGGTCTCTCTTTGCAGTTAGGATATCAATTAATAGAGTTGACATAATTCAAGACTTTAATATAAGTACTCAAGGTAAAGTTTCAAGGATAACCATGTAAGTGTATAACTTCTAATCCA
>NW_012114500.1:643773-644114 GCF_000951035.1 Colobus angolensis palliatus | reverse complement strand
GTTGTGGATAAAAGAATAAATAATAGAAAATTATAAAAATACTTAAACAAGAGTGAAAGTTCTATGAATCAAAATCTATGAATGTAATGAAACTAGTACATAATTAACAGAAGTTTATGTCACTAAATATTACTATTAGAGAAAGGGCCAAGTACAGTGGCTCATGCCTGTAATCCTAGCACTTTGGGAGGCTGAGGTGGGCAGATCACTTGAGGTCAGGAGTTTGAGACCAGCCTGGCCAATGTGGGAAAACCCTGTGTCTACTAAAAATACAAAAATTAGCTGGGTGTGGTGGTGCACACCTGTAGTCCCAGCTACTTGGGAGGCTGAGGTGGGAGGAT
>NW_012114500.1:630679-642928 GCF_000951035.1 Colobus angolensis palliatus | reverse complement strand
TAAGTACAGATGCAACAGAGATTTGTTTTAAAGCAGGGGAATACTCTGTACAACTTTCTGCCAATTAACTTGAAAATTTAGATGACATATACAAATTTATTGAAAAATACCACTTAGCAAAACTGGCTCTAGAAGAAATAAACCCATTTTCTTCAACAAATAGATTGCATGGAAAAAAAAAAAAAGGTGGTAGTAATCTGGATCTTGGTTGAAACAAACTGTAAAAACTTAAAGACTTTATGACATAAATGAGACAATTAAAAATGTGATTAAAAGAACTGGAGGGAGAAGTATAATCATATTAATAGAAAGCCCTATTTGTACTATCACCATTAAATTTAACTGAACTAATAGTTAAGAGGAGAGTGAGGCAGGAAGGTGGTCCAGAGGGTGTTACTGGCCGAATGTACCAAATTTTCTAGGAGCAGACCATTCTGAATTCATATAAACTCTCCCAGGTAAAAAGAAAAAGACATAGACCTCCCCAGTTCATTTTATAAGGCTAGTATGATCTTGATGCTAAAACCAAAGACAACTTGGGGAAGAAAAATTATAGGTCAACTTTATTTATAATTTAGATGCACCAGTCTCAGTCAAAATATTTACAACCAAATTCAACAATGTTTGTAAAATAGAACACATTATAACCAAGTTGGGATTGAAGATCAATTTAAAATTGGAAAAATATGCTGATGTATCAAAAACCTAAGATCACACCAATAGATGCAGAAAAAGGTTTTTGGGGAAAAAAAATCCATTTATGATGAAACAAAATCAAGCAAACCTAAGGGATAAAACTGCCTTAGTGTTACTAATGGTATATTAGTCCATTTTCACACTGCTATAAAGAACTACCTGAAACTGGGTAATTTATAAAGAAAAGAGATTTAATTGACTCACAGTTCTGCATGACTGGGGAGGCCTCAGAAAACTTATAATCATAGCAGAAGGCAAAAGAGAAGCAAGGCATGTACTTACATGGTGGCAGGAGAGAGAGAGAGGAGGTGGGGGCAAGGTAGGGGGATTGCCACACACTTAAACAACCAGATCTCGTGAGAACACACTATCACAAGAACAGCAAGGGATTTCCCCATGATCCAGTCACCTCCTACCTGGTCCCTCCCCTGACACTTGGGGATTACAACTTGACATGAGATTTGGGTGGGGACACAGAGCCAAACCATAACAAATGCCATCTAAAAAATTCAACAGCAAACTTCATTTCTTTTCTCAGCCCTACTGGGAGTCAAGCAAACATCATGTTTAGTAGTAAATATTAGGCTCCTTCCTTTTAAGATTATTAACAAGATAAGAATGCCCACTATTATGGCTTTTTTAAAAGAGATGGTAGAAGTCCTACCAGAGTCTACAAGAAAGAAAAAAGACATAAGATAGGACAGGCAAAAACAACACCTTAGTTATGATGTCACCTTAATGATGTGACTGCCTACATACAAAACCCAAAAGGAACCTTTAGACATATTATTGAAAATACCGTTTCAATGAAATTCCAATCAAATGCATACCACAACCTTTTAAAGGATCCTGACATACTGATTCTCAAATTTATATGAAAGACCAAAAGGGCAAGAATAACTTACAAATGAAAGAGGTGGAGCCTACTTGTCCTATATAAATCCAGAATTTCTATAAAGCTCAAGTAAGATAATGTGAAACTGAGATGGTGACAGACAAATAGACTACTCAGAACCCAGAAACAGATTTTCTATGGCAGATTCATGGGAAAAGAGGAACTCCCATTTATGGCACTGGAATGATGGGTTAACTATGAGGAAAAAATGAAATTGAATTTCTATCTTACACATACACACAAAAAAATTTCAAGATGATTTAAAGACTTAAGTGTTTCACACCATATACAAAAATTAACTCAAAATGGATCAAAGACCTAAATGTAAGACTTGAAAGTGTATATAAAACTCTTAGAATAAAACTTAGATGTATTTTGTCATGACTTTGGATTAGCCCATTTTTTCCCTGTGTTATGATACCAAAAGCCCAAGCAGCTAAAGAAAAAATTAGATAAATTGAACTTCAATTTAATTAAAAATAAAAACTTTTGTGCTTCAGAGACTATTTTATTTTATTTATTAGCAAGAGGATACTATGAAGAAAGTAGGAGGACAAGCCACAGAATGGGAGAAAATATTTTAAAATCATATATGTGGGCCAGGTGTGGTAGCTCATCCCTGTATTCCTGGCATTTTGGGAGGCCAGGGCAGGAGAATCCCTTTGGGCCAGGAGTTTGAGACCAGCCTGAGCACCATAGATAAACCCCTGTCTCTACAAAAGATTTTAAACAATTAAAAAAAGATAGATAGATGATAGATAGATAGATAGATAGATAGATAGATAGATAGATAGATAGACAGACAGACAGATAGATAGATCTTTTATTTGGTAAGAGTCTAGGATCCAGAATATACAAAGAACTTTTAAAAGTTAAGCAAAAGCCTGGGTACATGGGTCATTTGGGCCCAGAAGTTCAAGACTAGCCTGGGCAACATAGTAAGACCCTGCCTCTACAAAAAATAATAAATTAGCCAGGCATGTTAGCATGTGCCTATCGTCCCAGCTACTTGGGAGGCTGAGGCAGGAGGACTGCTTGAGCATGAGCCCACAAGCTGGAAGCTGCAGTGAGCTATGATTGCAACATTGAACTCCAGTCTGGACGATAGAGCAAGACCACCCTGTCTCAAAAAAAAAAAAAAAAAGTTATAAACAAAAAGACACAAGCAAAGGATTTAAATAGACATTTCTGCAAAGAAGATAAACAAATGGCCAATAAGCACATGAAAAGTTGCTCAGTGTCATTAATTATTAAGGGAATGCAAATCAAAATCACCATGAAATACTACTTCTCATCCACTAGGATGGCTGTAATAAAAAAGACAGGCAATAACCACTGTTGGTAAGGATGTGAAGAAACCAGAACCTTCATACACTGTGCCAGAACAAATGTAATGTTGTTGCAGCCCCTTTTGAAAATATTCTGGCAGTTCCTCAAAAAGTTAAGCATAGTATTACCATGTAACCTAAATAGCAGTTCTACTCCTAGATATTCACCGAAGAGAAATGAAAACATGTCCCCACACAAGCTTGTACATGAATGTTCACGGCAGCATTATTTATGATCCAAAAAGTGGAAACAACACAAATGTCAAAATTAGATCAAGTTATAACTTTAAGAGTTCATTGTGCATACAAAACAGTTTGCAAACTGGAAAGACCTCAAACTGGAAAATGGCATGAAGTCTCAATTTAAAAAAAAAATTTTAATTTATATAAATAGAAACAGGGTCTTGCTATGTTAACAGCCCAGGCTGGTCTTGGAACTCAAGCAATATTCTTGTTTTGGCCTCCAAAATTGCTGAGATTACAGGCATGAGCCCCCTAGCCAGGCCAGGTCTCATTTTATAGCAATTACAGCACAGTTTATAGAGCATACAGGAAGCAACATTGTAACTTTTTTCATGACTGGCTGTCATTTTTTTAAACATGTTGAGCTGTTTAAGCTGATTTATCATAGCTGATTAGTTTAATTTCATGAAATCATACGATACAGACAAAAAGCTTACCTTTATGTTTTGTTTATCTTTAGGGTTAGGGGAAATCAGGATGGATTAAGTTTTAGTTACATTGCTATGGGCGGTTTGGCCTTCAGAGATCTAAACTGTGGCTCTATTTTTATTTGTTTATTGAGACAGGAGACAGGGTCTCACTCTGTTACCCAGGCTGGAGTGCAGTGATGTGATCACGGCTCACGGCAACCTTGACCTCCTGGGGCTCACACAATCCTCCCACCTCTGCCTCCTGAGTAGCTGAGACTATAGGCACATGCCACCATGCCTTGCTGATTTTCATATTTTTGGTAGAGACAGGGTTTCGCCACGTTGCTCAGGCTGGTCTCCAATTCCTGGGCTCAAGTGATTCTCCCGCCTCAGCCTCCCAAACTGCTGAGATTACAGGTGTGAGCCACCATGCCTGGCCTACTTTTATTTTTATTTTTAACAATGTTTATCAACTGATATGTATATAAACAAAAAATGAAGTATATCCATACAATGAAGTATTGTTCAGCCATGAAAAAGAATGAAGTACTGATATGATACATGCTATAATATAGATGAACCTTGAGAACATAAGTGAAAGAAGCTAACTGAAGAAGCTAGTCACAAGAGACCACATATTGTATTATTCCAGGTATATGAAATGTCTAGAATAGGTAGATTTATGGAGACAGTGTAGATTAGTGGTTGTCAAGGGCTGTAGGGGTACATTCAGAATGGGAGGTGATTGCTAATGGGTGTGAGGTTTATTTTGGCGAGGGGTGATGTAAATGTTCTGGAATTAGATAGTGGTAATAGTTGCAGAACTTTGAATATACCAAAAATCACTAAATTTTACACTTTTAAAGGGTGAATTTAAGGTATGTGATTGCTATCTTAATTTTTTAAATTGCAAAAGAAAAGACGTGAAGGAAATATAACAGACTACCTTTAGGACCTTTGGATTGTAAAGTATTTCTTTTTCCTCTTTTTATTTTTGGAGACAGGGTCTTGCTTTGTCACATAGGCTGGAGTGCAGTGGCACAATTATGGCTCACTGTAGCTTCAACCAGCCAAGCTCAAGCAATCCTCCCACCTCAGCCTCCAGAGTAGCTGAGACTACAGGCATGTGCTGCCACGCCTAGCTAATTTTTGTACTTTTTGTAGAGATGGGGTCTTGCCATGCTGCCTAGGCTGGTCTTGAACTCCTGGACTCAAGCAATCCACTTGCTTCGGCCTCCCAGAGTGTTGGGATTACAGGCATCAGCTACTGCACCAGGTGGGATGTATTTCTCAAGACATAAAAAGCACTAATTATAAATAAAAGATAAATACTTTTGGCCTGTGAATGGTGGCTCAAGCCTGAAATTCCAGCATTTTGGGAGGCCAAGGTGAGAGGATCGCTTGACCCCACAAGTTTGAGACCAGCCTGGGCAGCATGGTGAGACCCCCGTCTCTACAAAACAGTTTTTAAAAAAACTTAGTTGCATGTGGTGGTGTGCACCTGTAGTCTCAGCTACTAGGAAGGCAGAGGCGAGAGGACTGCTGGAGCCCATGAGTTCAAGGCTGCAGTGAGCTGTAATTATGACTCTGCATTCCAGTCTGGGTGACAAAGTGAAGCCTTGCCTCAAAAAACGACAAGATTAATATATTTTAACTACATTAAAATTAAGAACTCTGTGCATCAAAGGACGCTTTCAAAAAAGCAGGCAAAGACATGTCACAAACTGGAAGAAAGTATTAGCAACACCTGTAAATTAAAAGGATTAGAAGAATCCAGAATATATAAGGAACTCCTAAACTAATCAACAAGAAAAAGATACACTATAGAGGGAAAATGGGCAAAAAGCATGGACAAGCATTTTATTTTATTTTAAATTTTGTTCTTTTTTCCATAAACCACACTTCCTTTGTTGACGCATTCATCAATAGACACTTAGGTTGTTTGCATATCTTAGCTATTGTGAATAATGCTACAGATACCTTTACAAGGTATTGATTTCATTTCTCTTGGGTTTATGCTCGCAGAGGAATTGCTGAATCATATGGTAGTTCTATTTTTAATTTCTTGAGGAACTTCTATTTTCACAAACAAATATAAAGAATACATACAGTGAAGTATTGTTCAGCCATGAAACTGTACCAGTTTACAAGTATTGCCACCAACAGTGTACATACAAGGATTTCATTTTCCCTATACCCTTGCCAACATTTGTTATTTGTCTTCTTGATGAGTCATCCAATATATTAATACTATATTTATATAGACTCTTTCATCGTGCAAAGTAGTATCAAGATACTTGAATTCCTTTGATCCTCAAAATATCCCTGAAGGTATATTTAAGATGGTAGGGAAGGTATTATCAATGTCAGTCTCGTCTTGTACATAAGAAAACTAAAACTTGCCCATGATAGGCAAAAAAGAGGCAGACCTATATATAATTCAAACTCTTAATGAATCACTACAAACTATCCATATTAAACAAAATATATATCTATATTATATACAATACATAAAGTCTATATTAACATAGTTGATTAAGCATATATTGAAACAGTTTCTAAATAAGTAATGACATTTAAATACTTAAGCTATTAAAAGTCCTCAAAATTCATAAATAGTTAAACTACAGTAGCTCAGGCAAGCACATGTTGGTACATTTTGGGGTAATGGTCGATGCAGGGGCTGACTCTAGGCTACATTTATCTCCTGACCACTTAGAATTCAGAAGGTCATCCTCAGATTTTTCTACACCAGTCAAGTCACACCCAGGAGCCAAACAAGTAATTTAAGACCTTCATTAATTAGCATGTTGCATTTTGGTAAACTTCACTCTTTCTGGAGAATTCCATTGAATAGAGCAGGGTGTCAATTTAATGAAGCCACAGTCATGTTCTTTTTTTTTTTTTTCGAGACAGGGTCTTACCCTGTTGTCTAGGCTGGAGTGCAGTGATGCTATCAACTCACTGCAGCCTCGAGCTCCAGAGTGATCCTCTCGCCTCAGCCTCTTGGGACTACAGGCACGCGCCACCACCCCCAGCTAATTTTTTTTGTAGAGATGGGGTTTTGCCATGTTGCCCAAACTGGTCACAAACTCCTGAGCTCACGTGATCCTCTCACCTTGGCCTTCCAAAGTGCTGGGATTACAGAGCCACCGTACCAGTCCCACAGTCATTTTCTTAAGGATAAATTGTTTCATCTTATTCCGTCCGACATTTATAGAAAGTAACATAGACAACCCATCTTCGAAATATCAACAATTGAGCAAGCACTCTAAGAATGGCTAATAAACATGTAGAAACATGCTCAACTTTATTAATAATCAGGGAAATTCAAATTAAGATTACAACGCCATTTTATAATTACTAAATTGGAGGAAGATTTTAAATCTGACAATATCAAATGAGGAACAATAAACATACAGCAGCTAGGCATGTAGTTTGTACAATCACACTGGAAAACAATCTCATATTATCTAGAGTAAACTTGAAGATAAACATAATCCCCCTTTCAACAATTCAATTTTTAGGTATTTATCCCGAGCTTCCTAATCAAAGTGTAGTTGGCTAACCAATAGCATTTGTATCACCTGGAGCTTGTTAGAAATGCAGAATGTCAGGTCTACCCACATTTACTGAATTAGAATCTGCATGTTAACAAGATACCCAGTTGCTATGAATGCTCATTTATGTCTGAGAAGCACTGTGCTAAAGAAACTCTAGAACATGCACCAGGAGAAATGATCAAGAACGTTCATAACAGCACTGATGGTAATAGCAAAGAACTAGAAACAGCACAAATATCCACTCAGTAGAGAATGGATAAACAAATCATGTCGGAAACATTAGTTACAGAAAGATATATACAGTTCGATACCATTTTTATGAGACTCAAAAACAAGCAAAAGTAAATAATATGTTGCTAGGCATCCATCCATATATGTATATATGATCAATTCTAAAAGAAACGAGGGAATGATAAACACAATTCAAGGTAACGCTTATGGTGGGGAGAGGTAAAGGAAGGAGCAGACAGTGATCTTCACTAACAGGAAAGATTCTATTTCTTTTTTTTTTTTAAGTTTAGAATGTATTTTATTTTTAAACAACCTACATGATGTGTTTTTCCGCAGGTTCTATTTCTTAAAGTTGAGTGGTAGGTTCCAGACTTTTTGTTATATTATTAGGGGATGTATGTATTTGTTTTGTTTTGTTTTGAGATGGAGTCTTGCTCTGTTGCCCAGGCTGGAGTGCAGTGGCACAATCTCAGCTCACCACAACCTCCTCTGCCTCCCACATTCAAGCAATTCTCCTGTGTCAGCCTCCCGATTAGCTAGGACGACAGGCGCATGCCACCATTCCTGGCTAATTTTTGTATTTTTAGTAGAGACGGGGTTTCACTATGTTGGCCAGGCTGGCCTCGAACTCCTGACCTCGTCACCCACCTCCGCCTCCCAACGTGCTGGGATTACAGGCATGAGCCACCGCGCCTAGCCTTATGTATTTGTTTTTATTCATATGTTCATTATTCTTCCATGTAACACAGTTTTAACAGCTTTATTATGGTATACTTTACATACCACAAAATTCACTTGTCTTAAGTGTATACTTCAACGATTTTTGAATGATGCAATCATTGCCACAAACTGGCAAGAGGAAACTTTCATCACCACACACACACAAAATCTCTCTTGCCTCTGCAATCACTACCCCTTCCACCTCTAGCCCCAGGCTAATTTGTTTTCTAATTCTAACCTTATTAATTAATAATACTAATATAATCTTTTATGTAATTAATATAAACTAAAACTATCTGTTTTTCATCTCTATAAATCAACATTTTCTGGACATTTAATTGAAATGGAATCATGTAATATGTGACTTTCTGTGCTTGCATTCTTTTACTTAGCATAATATTTTTTTCACATGTCATAGCAATTATCGCTAATTCAGTCATTTTTAAGGATGAATAATATTTCAGTATATGGATGTACCACATTGTGTTTATTCACCTGTTACTGGACATCTGGGCTGTTTCTAGATTTTGGCTATTATGCTGTTATGATTATTCCTATACAAGTCTTTGTGTGAACACTGTTGTCATTTCTCTTACATAGCTATCCAGGAGTGGAATTGGTGGGTCATAACTGGTCATTTTTAAATTTAAAAAAAGAGAAGAAATGGGGTCTTTGTTGCTTTCAAACTCGAATAAAAGAATTAACTAGGGAACAGATGGTGTATTTCTTTCCAGATGCTGGAATGAAAGATAAGGACACATACTGAATACAGAAGCAAGAATCCATTGAGATAAAAAGATGGTAAAGGAAAATAAACTAGTTATCTTCTGAGGAGCAGGTATAGTTAAAAAGGAAATCAGGAGAAAGAAAGTTGTATAGCAGCACCTTGGAAGGGAGATGATTCACTTCAAAGGTACAACTGCCACTGCTTTTTATACAAACACATGCTTGTGGGATTATCAAATAAATACATTGATAATGTCTATAAACATTTTTAAGGAAATGTAAAAACTTGAAATTCTTTTGACTAGTCTAGATTTTCTGATAAAGATAACTATTTAGGCCGGGCCAGTGACTCATGCCTGTAATCCTAGGACTTTGGGAGGCTGAGATGGGAAGATCGCCGCTTGAGACCAGGACTTTGAGACCAGCCTGGCAACATCTTGATATTCTGAGATCCCATCTTGAACTTCTGAGCTGAGTGAGATCCCATCTTGAACTTCTGAGCTGAAGCCATTGCCTGCCTCAGCCTCCCAAAGTGCTGGAATTATGGGCATGAGCCACCATGCCTGGCCCAAGAGACCCTATCTCTGCCAAACAAACAGAAAAGATAAGATTTATTGTTTGCAGTGATTTTGTGTGTGTATGTGTGTAGGTGTGTAATACATAAAATGGCAAATGAGAAGAAAAAGTGTTTGGGTCATATTAAACAATGAAGTTGTGAAATACCTGAGATTTTGTTTCATAACCACTAATCTTCAATGTTGAGGATTTAAAATGTATTTGTTCCAGTTTTTTTCTCTGTAATTCCTTAGACATCTGTGCTGATTTTCATTCCCACGTAAGAAGCAATAACAGACTAATGTCATCCTGGACATTTCCAGAAATTGGTTTCCTAGTTGCTCTGAGGAAGATTGCCTTTTAAAAGAAAGTTTTGATCTTTTCTTTACCAGTTCTACTTGACCCGAATTTGACATTTCTTCAAGAGACAAGTAAATCAAGATCATATGTCTGTGACATGTATTGCGTATGTTAGTTAGCTGCATCTGACAGCAGTCTGTAAAAAGAAAGATGGTAACATGTTTATTTTAGACTTTAGGTAATGTTCATCTTTCATGAAAAAAATTGATTAGCAAATTTTGGTAATCAAAAACACTAAATGGGAGTAAAAAAAGGCAGTCATTGGAAAGTACTGCTGTATGGACTTGTGAAACAACTAGTTGTCCAGAGCCTTGCTACAATGTATAGAAATATTCTATTTTCTGTACTTCAGGCGGTTACATTATAAGATGAAGAAGGGGAAACGTTTTCCACCTCATCCCTGAGGTCCTACTGCAACATAACTTTCTTGAGGTAAGTACCTTTCCTTTGTGCTTCCTTAATACTCTCTATTTCCCCCATCACATACACTAAAAAGATTATCTTTGGTGCATCTGTATTTACACAGCAGTGTTAAATTTGGGCTGCCCTCTACCCCGCTTCCATGCCCCAGGCCCTTTTCCCTGCCCGCGGAGTCCCCAACCTTAGGCTTTAGCTCATGCCCCGCCCTACTCCCTGGTTGGCTGTTGGGTGGGAGGCTCGTTTCTTCCCTCCCTATTGGTCGTCCAGGAGGCGCGTCTCCCATCTTCTGATAGGTCGCGCCGCGGAGAGTCTCTCGGGTTTGCGGCGCAGCTGTCGTTTCCGGGGTAAGATGGCTGCAGTCCGTATGCTGAGAACCTGGAGCAGGAATGCGGGGAAGCTGGTAAGCGGGTTTGGGCAGATCTGAGTCCGGGAAGGAATAATTTGTCCGGAGTCATCCAGGAGTGGTGTGTTTCTTTCTCCTCCGTGCCAGGCGTCCAGGGCACGCTTGATGGAGAGGTGAAGGGATGCATGCAAAATAAAGGGCAGAGAACGGAGCGAGTCGACTAGTCTGGAGTGGAGACCCTCTCCCTCCCCTTACCTGGAAGCGCTTCTGCAGCGACTCAGCCGTCCTCCTGCTCCATCTGTACCCCGAGGCCCAGCTGGCGTTTCATTGAGCCGCTTCCAGATGCCAGGCATTGGTGATAGGCGCTGTGGATCCAGAGATATATTCGTTTAGCATTTATTGCATACCCACAATATGCCAAACACTGGTAACACGACCCCTGCCCTCAAGGAATTTACAGTGTGTAGAGGAAGAGGCCGTTCAAGTTATAGAATATCACCAGGGGGCCCTGCTTCCGAATAACTGAGCGGCTTGTGCTTCACTCTTTTGGCCTGTACTTATATGTCCGCACCACATACCATTCCTACCCTTTTGTCACCAAGGCTATGACCTACCACCGTCTCCCCTGCACTTCCCTCTCTTTCTCCCAGTCTTAGCACCAAGCACTGACACATCCTGGTAATGATATTATTTCACCCTATTTGCTTAGTGTTTCTTCTTGCTGCCCCCTCTCCCTTTCCCTAGATGTTCCTGCCTTGGTGACCCCGATCTTACAAAAACTTTCAAGAGCCTGCTATGTACCAGGTACTGTGTTAGGCACTGGAGATACAAATATGAAATAGACATCATATCTTCCTTCTCAAGAGGTTACAACCTTGTGGTGGAGGACAAAGGAGAGGGAGACAGATATTAAGGAATTACAACCCAGCATGAGAAGTACTGTGATGGAACAAGTGCCTAGAACTACAGGAACACACAGGAGTAGACACCTATGGCGGACTTGGGGGTCAGAGGAGTTCCCAGAGGATACTGTATGACTTAAGATTTAAGAAGGATAAGTAAGAGATAACCAGGAGAAGAGAGCTCTTCTCAGCAACACTTACATATATTGGTCTTTCTTCCTTCTAGAGCTTTCCATTCTTGTTTTCTGTGACACCAGTCTCCCAATATTATTCTTTCTTCATATTTGGCCACTTCATCCCAATATCCTCTTTCCCTACCCACCTTTTAAATATTGCTCTTTCTAAAGGGCTCTGACTTTGGCCCTCTGCACTTTTCCCACTTTCTGGGTTATCCCATCCACTCTTTGGATATAGTTACCATCTATGCTGATGAGTTCTAAAGTTCCCCAGTCTTCCAACCAGGTCTACTCCAAACGCTTATATCCTACTGTCCTGGAAATCTCCAGTTTCATATGTATGTGATGTTTTCCAGCTGCAATTAAAAACCCAACCAATAAATAGGAAATTATCCGTGCATACAGAGCATCCCCAATTAGATGTCAGCTCGCGTTAAGTGGCTTACGATTATCAGTGTCGTCATTCCCTAGTAGTTCATTTGTCCTTTTCCTACTGTTTCCAAGAGGGCTGCTACAACTTCTTATTTTATGTTCAAGGCAGGAAGGAGGAAGAGGATGAGGTTCCAGTCTCACTGACCAGAACAGTGTTACATGGCCACTGCTAGCACAAGGGAGCTTAGAAACACTTGTGTGTTTTTTTGTTTGTTTGTTTTGTTCTTTTTTTTTTTTTTTTTTTTTTTT